>NC_081561.1:141825284-141938878 GCF_022355385.1 Mustela nigripes | reverse complement strand
AGAACCATAAGATACCTGGGAATAAACCTAACCAAAGAGGAAAAGGAACTGTACTCGAGGAACTACAGAACACTCATGAAAGAAATTGAAGAAGACACAAAAAGATGGAAGACCATTCCATGCTCTTGGATCGGAAGAATAAATATTGTTAAAATGTCTATACTGCCTAGAGCAATCTATACTTTTAATGCCATTCCAATCAAAATTCCATCGGTATTTTTCAAAGAGCTTGAGCAAATAATCCAAAAACTTTTATGGAATCAGAAGAGATCCCAAATCGCTAAAGAAATGTTGAAAAACAAAAATACAACTGGGGGCATCATGTTACCTGATTTCAAGCTTTACTACAAAGCTGTGATCACCAAAACAGCATGGTACTGTCATAAAAACAGACACATAGACCGTGGAACAGAGTAGAGAGCCCAGATATGGGCCCTCAACTCTATGGTCAAATAATCTTTGACAAAACAAACAAACAAACAAAACAGTGGAAAAAAGACAGTCTCTTAAATAAATGGTGCTGGGAAAACTGGACAGCTATATGTAGAAGAATGAAACTCGACCATTCTCTTACACCGTACACAAAGATAAACTCAAAATGGATAAAAGACCTCAACATGAGACAGGAATCCGTCAGAATCCTAGAGGAGAACATAAGCAGTAACCTCTTCGATATCAGCCACAGCAACTTCTTTCAAGTTATGTCTCCAAAGGCAAAGAAACAAAAGTGAAGATGAATTTTTGGGACTTCATCAAGATCAAAAGCTTCTGCACAGCAAAGGAAACAGTCAACAAAACAAAGAGGCAACCCATGGAATGGGAGAAGATATTTGCAAATGACAGTACACACAAAAGGTTGATATCCAGGATTTATAAAGAACTCCTCAAATTCAGAGCACACAAAACAGACAATCATATCAAAAAATGGGCAGAAGATATGAACAGACACTTCTCCAATGAAGACATACAAATGGCTATCAGACACATGAAAAAATGCTCATCATCACTAACCATCAGGGAGATTCAAATTAAAACCACATTGAGATACCACCTTACACCAGTTAGAATGGCCAAAATTAGCAAGACAGGAAACAACATGTGTTGGAGGGGATGTGGAGAGAGGGGAACCCTCTTCCACTGTTGGTGGGAATGCAAGTTGGTGCAGCCACTTTGGAGAACAGTGTGGATATTCCTCAAGAAATTAAAAATGGAGCTTCCCTATGACCCTGCCATTGCACTCCTGGGTATTTACCCCAAAGATACAGATGTAGTGAAAAGAAGGGCCATCTGTACATGGGGACATGGGGAGATGGAGAGGAGAAGGGAGTTGAGGGAAATTGGAAGGGGAGGTGAACCATGAGAGACTATGGCTGATGGGCACTAGGAGGGCTTGTGATGTAATGAGCACTGGGTGTTATATGCAGCTGATGAATCACTAAAGTCTACCTCTGAAATTAATACATTATATGTTAACTGAATTTAATTTTTAAAAATAATTAAATAAAAATAAAAAAGAAAGGGCGCCTGGGGGACTCAGTGGGTTGAGCCTCTGCCTTCGGCTCTGGTCATGATCTCAGGGTTTTGGGATCGAGCATCAGGCTCTCTGCTTGGTGGGGAGCCTGCTTCCCTCTCTCTCTCTGCCTGCCTCTCTGCCTACTTGTGATCTCTCTCTGTCAAATAAATAAATAAAATCTTTTTTTTTTAAAAAATTGAATCTCTTATGGTTTGTCTCCCTCACTATCCCATCTTGTTTGATTTATTCTTTTCCTACTCCCAAACTAATAAATAAATAAATAAATAAGAAAATAAAGAGGTTCACAAAAAGAAAATAAATAGAAATTTATTTTTTTTAAAAGGAAATGTGTTTAATTTGCAAATAGAGCTGGGAAAGATACAATCTTGAGTTCAGCACAGAGAGTCAGCAGTGTTGCCTGGAGGGAGAGATCAAAAGTCTTATGAGACAGATGAGTCTTGATATGAACCCTAAAAAAGGGAGAAGTTGGAAAATCAGAGAGCCTAGTAGAAAACATTCCAGGGCAGATGAAATGATGGATGTATAAAGTCAAGAAATCTGAACAGTGTCAATAAAGTTTCTTAAAGGTAAGTTTCACTACCTGAGACCAGAGCCAACCAGTGATGGAATTAATACATAGGAAGAATTGATCTGCTGCCCTACCTCCTCTCTTCTCTGCTTTACTGCCCTAAGGTCCCTGCAATACTCAGTTTGTTTCCTATGTTTCAGAATCTCTTGGGGTGCTTGGGTGGCTCAGTGGGTTAAAGTTTCTGCCTTCAGCTCAGGCCATGATCTCAGGGTCCTGGGATTGAGCCCCGCATCGGGGTCTTTGCTCACTGGGGATCTTGCTTGTGATCTCTGTCTGTCAAATTGATAAATAAAATCTTTTTAAAAAACCTCTTATGGTTTGTCTCCCTCTCTGATTTTGTCTTGTTCCCTCCCTTCCCCTATGACCCCGTTTTCTTATATTCCACATATGAGTGAGATCATATGATAATTTTCTTTGTCTGTTGGATTTATTTTGCTTAGCATCATACCCTCTAGTTCCAACCACATGATTGCAAGTGGCAAAATTTCATTTTTTTTGATGGCTGAGCAGTATTCTATTGTGTGTATTGTATGTTTGTGTATCTATCATCTATCTATCTATCTATCATCTATCTATCTATAAATATATCATCTTCTTTACCCATTCATCTGTTAATGGACATCTTGGGTCTTTTTACAGTTTGGCTATTGTGGACATTGCTGCTATAAACACTGGGGTGCAACATGGCCCTTAGGATCACTACATTTGTGTCTTTGAGGCAAATACCCAGTAGCTCTCTTTTCAACAACCCGAGGAAGCTCCATACTGTTTTCCAGAGTGGCTGCACCAGCTTGCATTCTCATCAGCAGTGTAAGAGGTAAACAGATTTCTTTTGCACCTCCAACATTCATTGTTTGGCATCGTTATTGACATTCTCATGTGTTTATGTATTGTTTACATTACTCTGTTCTTGGCTCAGTCTCATAGGTAGAGTAGATGCATGCAAAAATTTGAATGATATGTTGGGTGTGTTGCAGCATTTTTAACAAACAAGGGCATTAAGGCCATGATTCCTTCAGAAGTAACTGGTTGCGATCAAACTTTCAGCTTGCATGGTTTTTGGAAGAAGTAATGACAAATTAGAAACTGACAACTGAAAAAGGAATATTTCAGTCAGAAGGTATGGTTTCTGCACTAGTGGATTCATTTGATTTGAACCCTATTTTTAGTAATCATGAGGTCATTATATCTCTGACTGATTAAACATAATTCTCACTGGGACGCCTGGGTGGCTCAGTAGGTTAAGCTGCTGCCTTCAGCTTGGGTCATGATCCCAGGATCTTGGGATCGAGTCCCACATGGGTCTTCTTGCTCAGCAGAGGAGCCTGCTTCTCCCTCTGCCTGCTCTGACTGCTGCTCCCCCTGCTTGTGCTCTCTCTCTGACAAATCAATAAATAAAATCTTAAAAAAAAACCCCATAATTCTCACTGTGATATGAGCATGTGTGTCCTTCTAGATGCACACATTGTCTCGTACCCACAATCATGAGGGTGAGTGAGATTCTGGGAACACAGGAAATCCTGCTCCAGTCAGGGTTTGGCACTTGAAAGCCCATCCAGCCTGGTGCCAATGTGTCTGGGCGGTACCTTGCCTTCCTCTTTGCTGAATTTTCCTCCTGACTTTGGTGACATCCTTTGTCTCTGGAGTTATGGCAGTTCCCACTGCAGGATCCACCCTAGGAGGGCCTCCCAGTGCTGTGCAGCCTCCAGAACCCAAAGGGTTGAATTTCATGAAAAGATGTTTCTTTTTGGTCTTGTAATGATGAAGGTGAAGGTGAACACATGGGCCATTAGCTTCATTTTCTGAGGATTTTTGAGGTCATGCTTTAAAAATTGTGAATGAAATTAACATCTCCATTTTATGTGGTGCATGTGTCCCACACGTGGAGTTCCTGTTTTCTTGCTTGGGTGGAGGAGAGCTGCGGAGGTGCTTTCCTCCCGGGAGCTCCTGAGGAGTTTAAAAAACAGAGGTTCTGGGTTGAATGAAAAGGTCTCTATTCTTTCTTAAACTATTCACAGGGTCTCATGCCAGAAAGCAAAACAAGATTGCTCCATTAGTCACCTAACAATGAAAGGAGAAAACCACCCACTTCTCCAATGCTTCCTTTCAAAGTAACCTCAAACACCCTGATGAATTCATGGAATTAATTAGAAACAATAGTAGTGACACAGTGAGATGGGTAGTATTGTCCCCAGATGACATTTCAGAATGCCCTGAGGATCCTCTACTCCCTCAGCCGTACTTCACTGCCCGCCTAGATGCAGACCCTCGTCCCTCCTGACAGTGGCTCAGGTGTCCCTTCCCCCATGTTGCCACTGTCAACCTGGGCCTTCTCAGGCATAATTTTCAGTCTTCAAGCACTCCAGGGACATTTAAAAATAGCTAGTCATAGGGTGCCTGGGAGGCACAGTCACCTCTGACTTTTGGTTTTGGCTCAGGTCATGAACTAAGGGTCCTGGGATTGAGCCCCGAGTTGGGCTCCATGCTTGGCAGGGAATCTGCTTGACACTCTCTCTCACCCTCTCCCTCTGCCCCTCCCACCTTCTCTCTAAAATAAATAAATCTGAAAAAAAAAAAAAAAAAAAAAGCTGGTGACATACTTGACCATAAATCTCAACAAATCCAAAAGATTAGCATCATCAATAATAAAAAGTCTGACCAAAATACAACAAAATGTGAAAGCAACAATGCAAAAGATATACAAAATGTGTTATGTAAGTATTTAAAAAATTCAACAAACACTTCTGAAAGATTCATAGTTCAAAGAAAGTCTCATAATAGCAAATTCAAATATTTTGAAGTGAATAACAATAAAACCACTACCAAAAATTGTGGGATGTAGCTGAAACAATATATATACAGGGAAACTTTTGGCTTTAAACGTGTACATCAAAAAAGGTTCATAGATCAGTGAGCCGAGTTTCAACTGAAAAGTAAGGGAAAGGACAGGAGAGCAAATCCCCAAAGGATAAAGACAAATATAAAGGACAAAGAACAGGAATCATAAAATAGCATTTTAAAAACCCACAGAGGAGTAAAATGAAACTAAGCTTTCTTTTTAAAAAATTTTTTAAAGATTTTATTTATGTATTTGACAGAGATCACAAGTACGCAGAGAGGCAGGCAGAGAGAGTGGAAGGGAAGCAGGCTCCCCGCTGAGGAAAGAGCCCGATGCGGGGCTCGATCCCAGGACCCTGGAATCATGATCTGAGCTGAAGGCAGAGGCTTTAACCCACTGAGCCACCCAGGCGCCCCAACACTAAGCTTTCTTATCTCTAGAAAGGAAGTGCTAAAATCCACTTGAAAGTGAAGTTATGAAAGTCACGTCATACATCGTACAAAAGCACTTTGTAAAAAGTAGAGAAATATTCATGTGCACTTCTGTCCTTGTTTAATTTTTCTAGCACATTCTTACTATTGACCTGCTCTGTGCCAGACAACTTGCCTGACAGCTGGAGTTCAATGCCTGTTGGGAACTTACCCTCTATAGGGGTAGTGGCAATTGTAATATCTACCCAATATGTCCCAAATCAGTATGTGTGGCAAAAGGGACATCCACTGTGTAATAGAGCCTAGGAGGTTATAAGTAGGAGCAGAAAATTTCTCTTCTTCCCTTCTAGGTTCTTTGGCTGGTCTAATAATTAAATTGGTACAGGACACATTAACAGGAGAAAAACAAAAGTTTATTAACATGTATATGCAGAGGCCAAGGGGAGGCTGTCTACAAAAGTCTTGGCACATTGATTATTTTATTTTTTGATTATTTTAAATAAAAATTACTTAAGAAACAGCCGGCTGCTAGAACACTCAAACCCTCCTCTGCCCCCCTGGAAAGCAGGAAACAAATCTCCCATATGAAAAATACCCTTCCTGTACTAAGAAGTAAAAAGATATTCCTAACCCCAGAGATCTGGAGTTTAAAGCCAAGAAAGCTGTAGAAACAGACCTTATTTTCCTCTATTCTACTACCTCAACCGAAATTTGCTTAGAATTCCCTACTAATTAAAACTCCCAAATACCTCTTTCATTACTCTGTTAATTCTTTACAAATTTATTGTCTCTTTGTTTAAAACGTATAAAAACTGTCTGCCTCGGTTATTTCCTTAGGGCTCAATTTCATTGGGTCTTCTTGTGCATGTAATAAAATGTCGGGTTTTTTTCTCCTTTAGCACGTCTCATGTAAAATTTAATATTTAGTCCAGCTGGAAGACCTTGAAGGGCAGAAGAAAACTTTCTTCCCCTACATATACACGGGGAGACACCCAGAAAAACTCTCTAAAATGGCTAAAGCCATCACTTTATTTTTATTTTTTTAGGATTATTTATTTACTTATTTATTTGAGATAGGGAGCAGTGGGGAGGGGCAGAGGGAGAGGGAAAAGCAGACTCCCCACTGAGCAAGGAACCTGACTTGGGGCTGAATCCCAGGACCCTGAGATCATGAACTGTAACAAAGGCAGATGCTTAACCCACTGAGCCATGCAGGTGCCCCCAAAGTCATCACTTTAAGTATCATCTTCCTCTAAAGACAAAATAAAATGTGGGGGGTGGGGATGGTTATGGGAGGTGATCAGGTGACCAAGAAAAGCACAATAAACGATGACAAGTTTGTTATGCAGATTTAAGTTGCTGTCTTCTCCACTGGTGAGAGTTTCTAGGGGCTTAGAGTCATCATCCTCTTCCTAGTACAGCAGAGAGAGTCCCCTTACACACACAAATGTCCCTTATAAAGGGTAATTTTGACTTGATTTCTAGAGTTTCTCCTGTGTTTGCAGTTTCTTAAAAATAATCAGCCTAAAATAATCCTTATGCCAAAGAGACCTATTTTGAGGTAGTAAATTCTGATCTCCTATACCTACTTAACGATGTTAAGAGTGTTCTGCTAGGAGATGAGGTTCAAGCAGAGGTCAGGAGGTGGGAAGGAGGGAGTAGTGTACCAGGTGAAGGGAAGAGCTTGTGGGACAGAAAGGGCCAGTGTGGCTGGAGCCCAGTGGGCTGTGGAGGGGGAGGGGGACACAGGTAGGAAGGAGCCACGTGGGCTCTGGTAGGCCATGTTTGGAGTTTTGCTTTCTAAGAGCAATGGGAAATAGCGGCAGTATTTAATTTGTGACAAGGAATGGATGAGAAGAGGGGAGGTGAGCATAGGGAACCATTTGGAAGGCTTGTGTGGGCCAGGTGAGAGATGAGCTGATGGCGGCTGGGATGAAGATGGCAGAGGCAGAGATGGGGAGAAGAGGTGGATTTGAGTAATATCTTGAAGATAAAATCTAGAGACAAGGGATATTGATCCAGATACCCTACTGGCCCCCATTGAAAGGGATGATCTAAGGGGTGTCTCTCTGGCATGCAGTCTTTGAATGTGGACCTACTGGCTTATCTACCAGACAGGGGCCCTGAAATGCTGTTCTTATGCACCCAGGGTCAAAAGACAGCAAGGCTGCTGACCTTCTGTTTATGACATAAGCCTATGTCATTGGTCTACCTTCTCTGATGATGATGGTCCTGTTGCATTTTCTGGGAAAAGTTGGCTGCTTGAACAGCTGCTCTGGTGGACCTAATGTTCCTCCTTTTTATAGTGATGGGATATAGCCAGAGGCCCACTGTACGTTATGAAACTTTTAATAAGTCCTATAAATAATACCCTACTTGTTGAAAACATTTATTATTTAGGATTTTAATTGCATTAATTTTATAAATTCAAAACTTACCTTGAAGCTGACAACAAGGAGGAAACTTATAAAACATGTGTTCTGTTAAAAGTCGAAATCTGAGTAATCCTATGCTGATTTTGGAGGTCTGGGTAATTAATACAGTTTGGGGAAGTGAATCTTAGTGGGTCACTTGTAGAATATCTTCATGAATAGGGTTTTCTGGGAAGATGTGCCAGATGCTCACCAAGCTTAAACCTTGGTGTAGTTAGTATACATTTCTTCCTGGGTGCACAGTCAGACTACAGTTCCCCGTCTCTCCTGCAGGTAGGTTAAGGCCACATGACCCAATGGAATTTGAGTGGAATTAAGGTGGATAATTTCCAGGACTTGCCTAGAAAAACCTCCCATGTAGGAGCCTGATCTTTTCTCCTTTCTGCTGACAGAATGGTGGGTCCTCAAATGACCTTGGGAATCAGCTGTCAAAGACGGCTCAGAGCCTAAACATCTACATGAACCGCACCCCACTTCCAGCTGGATTTTATATATGTGAGAAATAAACTTCTGCAACATTAAGCCACTGAAAGTTGGGAGTTTGTTATGTAGCAGTGGGCTGCAATTCTGTACTGGGCACTGAATTGTGTCCCCTGCCCCTGCCCCACTCAATTCATGTACTGAAGCCCTAACACCTAGTGGGATGGCATATGGAGACGAAGCCCTTTGGAAGTAATTAGGATTAGGTTTAAGGTCATGAGGTTGGGCCCTCATGATGTCATTAGTGGTTTGTAAGAAAAGGAAGAGAGAAAGCTGTCTTTCCGACGTGAGCACTGAGACAGAAGGCAAGCCAGGAAAGAAGGCTTTCACAGGAGCTGAATTGGCTGGCACCTTGATTTTGGATTGCCAGCCTCTAGAACTGTGAGAAATAAATGTTCTTTAAGCTGCCCAGTCTGTTACTTTGTGAAAGCAGCCCGAGCAGACACACGAATCTGACTAGCTAAGTACAGTTGAATCAGGTAGTCACATTCTGAGAATTCCTCCTAAAGATCTTTTGTTTTCCAACCATCTGGTTCAGTGTATCTACTTATTCTCACTTCCCTGTTTCTTCCAGGTTTCACTGGTCCCATATTTCTCAACTGTTCCCAAGCAAACACCATAGGCAGTAGAGAAAGAACAATGTGTACTGCCAGAATGCTTGGGGGCTTCCTGATGCTGCTTGGACTTGCCTTTGAAGTGAGTTTGTCTAAGAGTTCATGCTGGGTCTCTGGGAAGACCCCCCAGCAAACATAGTCCCTCCATCCTCTGCTCCCACTCCAGTTTCCCTGCCCTTGTTCTGAGGCTGATCATCAGGAGATCTGAATCAGTATCCTAGGAAAATCAAAGGCAAGAAATATCTTGACATAGAGCAAAAATAAGAAGAGATGGAAAGCAAGTGGAAAAGGATAAGAAACTTGGAAGATAGATCCTAAAACATTTTTTTTATTAACATATAATGTATTACTTGCCCCAGGGGTATAGGTCTGAATCATCAGGTTTACACATTTCACAGCACTCACCATAGCATATACCCTCCCCAAACCCCCAGCACCCCCTAGTTTGTTTTGTGAGATTTAGAGTCCCTTATGGTTTGTCTTCCTCTTGATCCCATTTTTTTCATTTTTTCCTTCCCTACCCCCACAACCCACCACCGTGCCTCTCAAATTCCTCATATCAAAGAGATAATATGATAATTGTCTTTCTCTGATTGACTTATTTCATTCAGCATAATACCCTCTAGTTCCATCCACATCATTGCAAATGGCAAGATTTTGTTTCTTTTGATGGCTGCATAGTATTCTTCTCTCTCTCTCTCTCTCTCTCTCTGTGTGTGTGTGTGTGTTGTGTGTGTGTTTGTGTGTTTGTGTGAATATATCTCACATCTTCTTTATCTATTCATCTGTTGATGGACATCTATGTTTTTTCCATAGTTTGGTTATTGTGGACATTGCTGCTATAAATATTTGGGTGCACGTGCCCCTTCAGATCCCTACGTTTGTATCTTTAGGGTAAATACCAGTAGTGTGATTGCTGGGTGTAGGGTAGCTCTATTTTCAACTTTTTGAGGAACCTCCATGCTGTTTTCCAGAGTCTCTGCACCAGTTTGCATTCCCACCAACAGTGCAGGAGGGTTCCCCTTTCTCCACATCCTCGCCAACATCTGTCATTTCCTGACTTGTTAATTTTAGCCATTCTGGCTGGCGTGAGGTGGTATCTCATTGTGGTTTTAATTTGTATTTCCTTGATGCTGATTGATTTCATGTGTCTTTTGGTCATTTGGATGTCGTCTTTGCAGAAATGTCTGTTCATGTCCTCTGCCCATTTCTTGATTGGATTATTTGTTATTTGGGTGTTGAGTTTGATAAGTTCTTTTTTTTTTTTTTTTGATAAGTTCTTTATAGATTTTGGGTACTAGCCCTTTATCTGATATGTCATTTGCAAATATCTTCTCCCATGCTGTCAGTTGTCTTTTGGTTTTGTTGACTGTTTCCCTTGCTGTGCAAAAGCTTTTGATCTTGATGTGGTCCCAATAGTTCATTTTTTCCCTTGCTTCCCTTGCCTTCGGTGATGTTTCTAGGACGAAGTTGTTGCAGATGAGGTTGAAGATGTTGTTGCCTGTGTTCTCCTCAAGGATTTTGATGGGTTCCTGTCTCACATTGAAATCTTTCATCCATTTTGAGTCTATTTTCATGTGTGGTGTAAGGAAATGGTCCAGTTTCATTTTTCTGCATGTGGCTGTCCAATTTTCCCAACATCATTTGTTGAAGAGACTGTCTTTTTTTCCATTGGACATTCTTTCCTGCTTTGTCAAAGATTAGTTGACCATAGAGTTGAGGGTCTATTTCTGGGCTCTCTATTCCATCCTATTGATCTATGTGTCTGTTTTTGTGCCAGTACCATACTGTCTTGATGATGACAACTTTGTAATAGAGCTTGAAGTCTGGAATTGTGATGCCACCAACTTTGGCTTTCTTTTCAACATTCCTCTGGCTATTCGGGGTCTTTTCTGGCCCCATTTAAAATTTTAGGATTATTTGTTCCATTTATTTGAAAAAAATGGATGGTATTTTGATAGGGATTGCATTAAACATATACATTGCTTTACATAGTTTAGAAATTTTCACAATATTTGTTCTTTCAATCCATGAGCATGGAACATTTTTCCGTTCCTTTGTGTCCTCCTTAATTTCTTTCATGAGCACTTTATAATTTTTTGAGTACATATTCTTTGCCTCTTTGGTTAGCTTTATTCCTAGGTATCTTATTGTTTTGGGTGAAGTTGTAAATGGGATCAACTCCTTACTTTCTTTTTCTTCTGTCTTGCTGTTGGTGTATAGAAATACAACTGATTTCTGTGCATTGATTTTATATCCTGACACTTTACTGAATTCCTATACATGTTCTAGCAGTTTTGGAATGGAGTCTTGGGTTTTCCACATAAAGTATCATATCATCTGCAAAGAATGAAAGTTTGACCTCTTCTTTGCCAATTCGGATGCCTTTTATTTCTTTTTTCATCTGATTGCCAAGGCTTGGACTTCTAATACTTTGTTGAATAGCAGTGATAGTGGATATCCCTGCTGTGTTCCTGACCTTAGGGGAAAAGCTCTCAGTTTTCCCCCATTGAGAATGGTATTTGCTGTGGGTTTTTTGTAGGTGGCTTCGATGATATTGAGGTATGTACCCTCTATCCCTACACTTTGAAGAGTTTTGATCAAGAAAGGATGCTGTACTTTGTCAAATGCTTTTTCAGCATCTATTGAGAGTATCATATGGTTCTTGTTCTTTCTTTTATTAATGTAAGTGTATCACATTGATTGATTTGTGGTTGTTGAACCAACCTTGCAGCCCAGGAATAAATCCCAGTTGGTGGTGGTGAATAATCCTTTTTATGTACTGTTGGATCCTATTGGCTAGTATTTTGGCAAGAATTTTCGCATCTGTGTTCATTAAGGATATTGGTCTGTAATTCTCTTTTTTGATGGGGTCTTTGTCTGGTTTTGGGATCAAGGTAATGCTGGCCTCATAAAATGAGTTTGGAAGTTTTCTTTCCATTTCTATTTTTTTTGGAACAGTTTCAGGAGAATAGGGATTAATTCTTCTTTAAATGTTTGGTAGAATTCCCCTGAGAAGCCATCTGGCCCTGGGCTCCTGTTTGTTGGGAGATTTTTGATGACTGTTTCAATATCCTTACTGGGTATGGGTCTGTTCAAGTTTTCTCTTTCTTCCTGGTTCAGTTTTCATAGTTTATATGTCTCTAGGAATGCATCCATTTCTTCCAGATTGTCAAATTTGCTGGCATGTAATTGCTCATAATATGTTCTTATAATTGTATTTCTTCGGTGTTGGTTATGATCTCTCCTCTTTCTTTTTAAAAAATTTTTTTATTTTTTAAAATTACTTTTCAATGCCCTAGAATTCATTTTTTATGCACCACACCGTGTGCTCCACACAATACGTACCCTCCACAATACCCATCACCAGGCTGGCCCAACTTCCCACCTCCTGCCCCTTCAAAACCCTCAGATTGTTTTTCAGAGTCCATAGTCTCTCATGGTTCATCTCTTCCTCCAATTTCCCTCAACTCCCTTCTCCTCTCCATCTCCCCATGTCCTCCATGTTATTTGTTATGCTCCACAAATAAGTGAAACCATATGATAATTGACTCTATCTGCTTCACTTATTTCACTCAGCATCATCTCTTCCAGTCCCGTCCATATTGCTACAAAAATTGGGTATTCATCCTTTCTGATGGAAGCATAATATTCCATAGTGTATATGGACCACATCTTCCTTATCCAGAACCAAGAACCAAGGGCATCTTGGTTCTTTCCACAGTTTGGCACCTGTGGCCATTGCTGCTATGAACATTGGGGTACAGATGGCTCTTCTTTTCACTACATCTGTATTTTGGGGGTAAATACCCATTAGTGCAATTGCAGGATCATAGGGAAGCTCTATTTTTAATTTCTTAAGGAATCTCCACACTGTTCTTCAAGTTGATCTCTCCCCTTTCATTCATGATTTTATTGATTTGGGCCCTTTATCTTTTCTTTTGGATAAGTCTGGCTAGGGGTTTATCAATCTTATTAATTCTTTCAAAGAACCAGCTCCTAGTTTTGTTGATTTGTTCTTCTGTTCTTTAGTCTCTATTTCATTGATTTCTGCTCTGATCTTTATGATTTCTTTTCTCCTGTTGGGTTTAGGCTTTCTTTGCTGTTCTTTCTCTTGCTCCTTTGGTGTAGGGTTAGGTTGTGTACTTGAGACCTTTCTTGTTTCTTGAGAAAGGCTTGTATCACTATATACTGTCCTCTCAGGATAGCCTTTGTTGTGTCCCACAGATTTTTTTAAAATTTATTTTTTATTTATTTTCAGAATAACAGTATTCATTATTTTTGCACCACACCCAGTGCTCCATGCAATCTGTCCCCTCTATAATACCCACCACTGGGTACCCCGACCTCCCAACCCCGCCCCTTCAAAACCCTCAGATTGTTTTTCAGAGTCCATAGTCTCTCATGGTTCACCTCCCCTTCCAATTTCCCGCAACTCCCTTCAGATTTTGAACAGTTGTGTTTTCATTTTCATTTGTTTCCATGAATTTTTTTAATTCTTCTTTAATTTCTTGGTTGACCCATTCATTCGTTAGTAGGATGCTATTTAGCCTCCATGTACTCAAGTTCTTTCCAATTTTCCTCTTGTGATTGAGTTCTAGCTTCAGAGCACTGTGGTCTGAAAATATGCAAGGAATGATCCCAATCTTTTCATACTGGTTGAGACCTGATTTGTGACCCAGGATGTGGTCTATTCTGGAGAATGTTCCATGTGCGCTAGAGAAGAATGTGTATTCTGTTGCTTTGGGATGGAATTTTCTGAATATATCTGTGATGTCCATCTGTTTTCAGTGTGTCATTTAAGGCTTTTATTTCCTTGTTGATCTTTTGCTTGGACGATCTGTCCATTTCAGTGAGGGGGGGGTGTTAAAGTTCCCTACTATTATTGTATTATTGTTGATGTGTTTCTTTGGTTGTTGTTATTAATTGGTTTATATAGTTGGCTGCTCCCATGTTGGGGGCATAGATATTTGAAATTGTTAGATCTTCTTGTTGGACAGACCATTTGAGTATGATATAGTGTCCTTCCTCATCTCTTACTATAGTCTTTGTTTCAAATCCAATTTATCTGATGTAAGGGTTGCCACCCCACCTTTCTTTTGATGTCCATTAGCATGGTAAATTATTTTCCACCCCCTCACTTTATTTTTAAAATTTTCTCCATCCCCTCACTTTAAATCTGGAGGTGTATTTGGGTGTAAAATGAGTCTCTTGCATATATATATATATATATATATATATATATATATATATATATATAAAATCTTTGGGTCTTTTTAAAAAAAAAAAATCCAATCTGTATTGCCTGTAAGGTGACTGTTACTGTATATTGCTTCTATTCTGTTCTGGTATATGTTACTTTTAGGCTCTCTTGCTTAGAGGACCCCTTTCAATATTTCTTGTAGGGGTGGTTTGGTGATGGCAAATTTTTTTAGTTTCTGTTTGTCCTGGAAGGTTTTTACCTCTCCTTCTATTTTCAATGGCAGCCTAGCTGGGTATAGTATTCTTGGATACATATTTTCCTCATTTAATGCCCTGAATAGATCATGCCAGTCCTTTCTGGTCTTTGGATCTCTGTGGATAGGTCTGCTGCCAATCTAATATTTCTACTGTTACAGGTTACAGACCTCTTGTCCCAAGCTCCTTTCAGGGTTTTCTCTTTGTCTCTGAGATATGTAAGTTTTATTATTAGATGTCAGGGTGTTGACCTATTTTTACTGATTTTAAGGGGGTTTCTCTGTGCCTCCTGGATTTTGGTGCCTGTTCCCTTCCCCAAACTATGTAAGTTCTCTGCTAAAATTTTCTCCAATGTACCTTCTGTCCCTCACTCACTTTCTTCTTCTTCTGGGATCCCAATTATTCTAACATTGTTTTACTTTATGGTATCACTTACCTCTTGAATTCTTCCCTCATAGTCCAGTAGTTGTTTATCTCTCTTTTCCTCAGCTTCTTTAGTGTCCACCATTTGGTCTTCTATATCACTAGTTCTCTCTTCTGCCTCATTTATCCAAGTAGTTAGAGCCTCCATTTTTGATTGCACCTCATTAATAAACATTTTGATTTTTACTTGTTTAGATTTTATTTCTCCAGAAAGGGTTTCTCTAATATCTTCCATGCCTTTTTTGAGCCCAGCTCGCACCTTGAGAATCAGCGTTCTGAACTCTAGTTCTAACATCTTGCTAATGTCCATGTTGATTAGGTCCTTGGCAGTCAGTACTGCTTCTTGTTCTTTTATTGAGGTGAGTTTTTCAGTTTTGTCATTTTGCCAGAGAGGAATAGATGAATGAGAGAACAAAATGCTAAAAGGGTAACAATGACTCCAGAAAAATATATACTAAGCAGATCAGAAGAGACCTGAAACTGGGCAAAAAGAAAAGAAAAACCCTTGCAACCCAGGGATAAATCCCACCTGGTCATGGTGGATAAGCTTTTTAATGTACTGCTGGATCCTATTAGCTAGGATCTTGTTGAGAATCTTGGAATCCATATTCAACAGGGATATTTGCCTGAAATTCTCCTTTTTGGTGGGGTTTTGCCTGGTTTGGGGATTAGGGTAATGCTGGCTTCATAAAAAGACTCTGGAGTTTTCCTTCTGCTTCAGTGTTTTGAAACAGCTTCAGGAGAATAGGCATTATTTCTTCTTTGAATGTTTGGTAGAATTTCCCCAGGGAATCCATCAAGTCCTGGGCTCTTGTCTTGTCTTTTTTGGGCGGTTTTTGATCACTGCTTCAATCTCGTTACTAGATATTGGTCTATTCAGGTTATCAATTTCTTCCTGATTCAGTTTTGAAAGTCAATAGTTTTCCAGGAATGCATCCATTTTGTCTAGGTTGCTTATTGGCATATAACTGTGATAATAATTTCTGATGATTGTTTCTATTTCCTTGGTATTAGTTATGATCTCTCCTTTTTCATTCATAATTTTATTAATTCAGGTCTTCTCTCTTTTCTTTTGGATTAATTTGGCCAATGGTTTATCAATCTTATTGATCCTTTCAAAAAGCCAGCTTCTAGTTTCATTGATGTGTTCTACTGTATCCCTAGTTTCTATCTCATTGATCTCTGCTCTAGTCTTGATTATATCCCTTCTTGTGTGTGGATTTGGCTTAATTTGTTGTTGTTTCTCCAGTTCCTTAAGGTGTAAAGAGAGCTGGTGCATTCTGGATTTTTCAATTTTTTTGAGGGAGTCTTGGATGGCTATGTATTTCCCCCTTAGGACTGCCTTTGTTGTATCTTATATGTGGTAGGACAAATCAATAAAAGAAGAGAGAAGAACCACATGGTCCTCTCAATTGATGCAGAATGAGCATTTGACAAAATCCAGCATCCCTTCCTGATTAAAATGCTTCAAAATATAGGGATAGAGGGAACATTCCTCAACTTCATAAAATCTATCTATGAAAAACCCAGAGCAAATATCATCCTTAATGGGGAAAAGCTCACAGCCTTCCCGTTGAGATCAGGAACACAACAAGGATGCCCACTCTCATCACTCTTGTTCAACATAGTATTAGAAGTCCCAGCAACAACAATCAGACAACAAAGAGAAATAAAAGCTATTCAAATTGGCAATGAAGAAGTCAAGCTCTCTCTTCACAGATGACAGGATACTTTATATGGAAAACCTAAAAGATTCCACCCCCAAACTACTAGAACTCATACAGCAATTCAGTAATGTGGCAGGACACAAAGTCAATGTACAGCAATCAGTTGCTTTCTTATACACTAACAATAAAAATACAGAAAGGGAAATTAGAGAATCGATTCCATTTACTATAGCGCCAAGAACCATAAGATAGCTGGGAATAAACCTAACCAAAGAGGTAAAGGATCTGTACTCGAGGAACTACAGTACACTCATGAAAGAAACTGAAGAAGACACAAAAAGATGGGAGACCATTCCATGTTCATGGATCGGAAGAATAAACATTGTTAAAATGTCTATACTGCCTAGAGCAATCTGTACTTTCAATGCCATTCCAATCAAAATGCCACCAGCGTTTTTCAAGGAGCTGGAGCAAACAATCCTAAAATTGGTATGGAACCAGAAGAGACCCCAAATTGCTAAGGAAATGTTGAAAAAGAAACACAAAATTAGGGTCATCATGTTGATTGATTTCAAGCTTTACTACAAAGTTGTGATCACCAAGACAGCATGGTACTGGCACAAAAACAGATACATAGACCAGTGGAACAGAGTAGAGAGCCCAGATATGGACCCTCAACTCTATGGTCAAATAATATTCAACAAAGCAGGAAAAAATACACAGTGAGAAAAAAACAGTCTCTTCAATAAATGGTGCTGGGAAAATTGGACAGCTATATGTAGAAGAATGAAATTTGACCATTCTCTTACACCATACACAAAGATAAACTTGAAATGGATAAAAGACCTCAATGTGAGGCAGGAATCCATCAAAATCCTATGGGAGAGCATAGGCAGTAACCTCTTTGACATCGGCCACAGCACCTTCTTTCAAGATATGTCTCCAAAGGCAAAGGAAACAAAAGCAAAAATGAACTTTTAGGATTTCATCAAGATCAAAAGCTTCTGCATAGCAAAGGAAACAGTCAGCAAAACAAAGAGGCCACCCACGGAATGGGAGAAGATATTTGCAAATGACAGTACAAAGGGCTGATATCCAAGATCTATAAAGAACTCCTCAAACTCAACACCCAAGAAAACATAATCACGTCAAAAAATGGGCATAAGACACAAACAGACACTTCTCCAATTAAGACATACAAATGGCTATCAGACACGTGAAAAAATGTTTATCATCACTAGTCATCAGGGAGATTCAAATCAAAGCTACACTGAGATACCGCTTTACACCAGTTAGAATGGCCAAAATTAACAAGACAGGAAACAACATGTGTTGGAGGGGATGTGAAGAAAGGGGAACCCTCTTGCACTGTTGGTGGGAATGCAAGTTGGTGCAGCCACTTTGGAAAACAGTGTGGAGATTCCTTAAGAAATTAAAAATAGAGCTTCCCTATGACCCTGCAATTGCATTACTGGGTATTTATCCCAAAGTTACAGATGTAGTGAAAAGAAGGGCCATCTGTATCCCAATGTTCATAGCACCAATGACCACAGTTGTCAAACTGTGGAAAGAATCAAGATGCCCTTCAATGGACGAATGGATAAGGAAGATGTGCTCCATATACACTATGGAGTATTATGCCTCCATCAGAAAGGATGAATACCCAACTTTTGTATCAACATGGATGGGACTGGAAGAGATTATGCTGAATGAAATAAGTCAAGCAGAGAGAGTCAATTATCATATGGTTTTACTTATTTGTGTAGCATAAGGAATAACACAGTGGGCATGGGGAGATGGAGAGGAGAAGGGAGTTGGGGGAAATTGGAGGGGGAAACGAACCATGAGAGACTGGACTCTGAGGAACTAACTGAAGGTTTGGGAGGGGAGGTGGGTGGAAGCCTGGTGATGGGTATTGTCGAGGGCACATATTGCAGGGAGCACTGGGAGTGGTGCATAAAAAGTGAATTCTGGAACACTAAAAAAAAAGTAAAGAAAAAAAAAAGAATCATGGGAAAAAAGCATGAATTATATGTGCTGTATTTCCCTAGTGCTGGAGATTTGCAGTTCTCATTGATCAGTAAACTTGGTCTTGGCTGACGTTCTAGCTCATCTTCTGGGAGAGGGGGCTCTTGTGATTCTCAAATGTCTTTGCCCCAGACAAACTTGCATCACCCTTGCCAGGGGCTAGGATAAGCAATCTGCTCAGGTTTGCTCTGGGGAGCTTTTGTTCCCTGAATACTTTCTGTACAGCTTTGGTGGGCCAGAATGAAAATCGTACCTCCCAATCTCCAACACAGTGGACCTGAGAGCTCAGGGCGCCACTCCTCAGTGAGCCCTTAGAGAAAAACTGTCAATTATTCCTGTCTTTCTGGTCTCCAGCTGCACTCTGAGCTCACCTGGCCTGTGACCAAGTGTTTCTATCTTTGGCACATCACCCTGTTTGGAGTTTCCAAACCAGCAGATTCTTACAGTGCCCTCCCATGCTGTTCCTCCTGTTGGAGGAAGTGGAGTGGTGTCCCCAGATCTGCCACTTGTGGGGTCCCTGCTTGAAGAGTAGTGGCCTGACTGTGCCAAGGGTCATGGTTTATGGCAACCCTGAGCTGAGAGCCTTCTCTTCGGGTCCATCTCTGCAGCCAGCCTTCCTGCTCTGATACTTGGAAGCTCCACCACACTTAGTCACCCCTGGTCTTTCTGTGACACTTAGGGTTCTGAGACCACATTGTCCCAGCGAGGGTTCCATCTCTTGCTTAGCCACTGGAGCAACATTCCTCAGTAGAGCAGACTTCTGAAAGTTCTGATTTTGTGCTCTGTTGCTCTATCACTTGCTGGGAGCCCGCTGATGGACCACCTCCCCCCCGCCCCACGTTCTATCTTCCCATATATCACCTCAGATTCACTTATCTACATGTCTTACCGCCAGAAAGTGGTTGCATTTCTGTTCATAGAGTTGTGCTATTCTTTTCTTTGATCTCCTGTTGAGTTCATAGGTATTCAGAATGGTTTGATAACTAGCTGAATTCCTGGGACTAGATGAAATTTACGTCTCCTACTTTTCTGCCATCTTGCTAGCCCCCTCTACTGTGTTTCTTCATGGCTTTATGTCTCATATCTTTTCAGTCCTGAATACTATTCCATTGCCTGGACATACCATGTTTATATATCCATTCACCTACCGAACAACATCTTAGTTATTTCCAAGTTTTGACAATTATGAATAACCTCCCATAAATATTGGAGGGTGGGTTTTTTATGTTGGGATAAGTTTTCATTTCTCTTGAGTAAATATTAAGGAATGCAATTGCTGGATTGTATGGTGAGAATATATTTAGTTTTGTAAGAAGATGCCAAAGGGTCTTCCAGAGTGGCTGCCCTGTACTGCATGCCCACCAGAAGTGAATGAGAGCTGTTGTTGGTCCACATCCTCAGCAGCACTTGGTGTTGTCAGTGTTCCAGGTTTTGGCCATGCTAGTAGGTATGTAGTGGCATCTCATCTTTGTTTTAAGTTGTATCTTCCTGATGACATGTGATATGGAGCATTTATCAATGTTTGCTTGCCATTTGTATATTGTCTTTGATGAGGTATCTATTCAGATCTTTGGTACATTTTAAAATTGGGTTGTTTGACTTCTTTCTCTTTTTTGCCACCATCCTGCTGTGTGCCACTCACTGTTACTGACCATGTCTTCTCACAAGACTTTCAGGATGAAGCAATTCCTGGCCAAGAAACAAAAGCAGAGTTAACAAATTCCCCAGTGGATTTGGATGAAAACTGGTAATAAAATCAGGTACAACTCCAAGGGGAGGCACTGGAGGAGAACAAGGCTGGGTCTCTAAGGCGTCCCACATCATGAGATGACACACCTAATTGGCACCACGTAATTAATTAATTAATTAATTAATTAAGCTCCTTGAAGATCATGTGTTCTATTCTGTCACCCTGTAAACACCTTTCTACCTGGCCAATAGATACCTTTGATCAGGGAAATGATTTTTCTGTTACTATACCTCTGCACCAGTGGGTTGGCTTGATAATAAATGTGAGGTCTTTCAGCAGTAAAAAAAAAAAAAAAATTGGGTTGTTTGTTTTCTTAGTTGTGAGTTTGAAAGTTCTTTGCATAATTTTGATAACAGCTCATAATTTTGATAACAGCATATAATTAAGTGTTATATGCAACTGATGAATAACTAAATCCTATCCCTGAAACTGATAATACACTATAAGTTAACTAAATTGAATTTCAGTTAAAAAATTAAAAGACATTTAATAATAGTCGTTTATCAAATATGTGTTTTTCAAATGTTTTTTTCCCAAGTCTGTGGCTTGTTTTCTCATTTTCTTGAAAATCTGCTTTTTTAAGAGTTAGCCAGGTTTGAGGCCAATTTGTTGAGAGAAAGCATCTGTCCAGGCATTTCTAGTAACAATGCAGAACTCTAAGAATAGAGGGAAAAATATTTCTCTAAATGCCTCTAGGCAGAAGGAATAAGGAAAGAGTCAGATCTGCTGAGGATTCCACATGTGACCCCCTTTTTGATATTCCTTTCATGGCTCTGGCATGTCTTAACATCCCTCCTTTATATGGCTTTTCCCCTAACAAATATTTGTACTCTGGATATAAATATACATATCCAGACCCAACAGTTATACTTCTAGGAACCAAAATCTATAGAAATAAAAACACTGGGTAGTAATAACACATGTGTAAGGATGTCTATAGCGGCAAGAAAAAAAAGTAAACGAAGGGAATACTTACTATCAGTGAAGTGGTCAAGCTGTTTATGGGATAGATTAAAGTATTACACAAGCATTAAAGAGGATGAAGGAAAATATGCCAGTGGACTTGATAGTGATGAGTGAGAAAATCAAGAATCAGAAAACTGTGATATGTTCACAGCACATGTGCATGGTGCATGTTTATAAGTGTAACTATATGGAACTAGCACAGGAACTTTATTAATTGTTTACCACATAATCTATAATGCTTAGGAGACCAGTGTAAATTTAGAGAAAAAATTAGAAAGGTAGATACCAGATTGAACGAATACCAGTGTATGTGGTTAAATGGGTGAAAGGGGTCCAAGAAAAAAATGGTTTATATATTACCATATTTACATATTTATGTAGCAGTCTATATATGTATGTTTGAAGAAATCTTTTTTAAATTAAAAAATTTAGCTTATTTATTCATCTTAGAGAGAGAAAGAGAACATTAGTGGGGGTGCAGAGGGAAAGGGAAAGAGAATCTTAAGCAAACCTCATACTGAGTGTATGGAGTCCCACCTGGGACTTGATGTGGGGCTCAACTTGGGGCTCAATTTTAAGACCCTGAGATCATGACCTGAGCTGAAACCAAGGGTCAGATGCTTAATTGACTGCACTACTCAGGCATCTCTGTTTGAAGAAAAAATATTTTTAAAGGTTTCATTTATTTATTTGGAAGAAAGAGAGAGTGAGTGAAAGAGTGCACAGCAGGGGGAGGGGTAGAGGGAGAAGCAGACTCCCTATGAGCAGGGAGTCTGATGTGGGACTGGGCCCCAGGACCCTGGGATTGTGACCCAAGCTGAAGAGATGATTATACTTAACAAACTGAGCCATCCAGGTGCCCCTGAAGAAATTTTTAAAAGTAAAATAAACTAAAAAATTTGTGCAAACTTTATGTTCTACTTCATTGTGTATTTATGTTTATACACAATATTTATATTCATTAATTTAAAAATATTTTATTTTTTATTTATTTTTTATGTTAATAATTTTTAAAAAATTTATTTATTTTTTTCAGTATAACAGTATTCATTGTTTTTGCACCACACCCAGTGCTCCATGCAATCCATGCCCTCTCGAAAATATTTTAAATTACTTATATGGAGCTCTCTCAAAAGATTTATTCTCAATTCAAAGAGAGACTGTGGTATCAAAGAATGGTTAATTTTTAGGTGTGGTTATGGTAGACCAACTCCTGATCTTTGTGAAATACACACCAAAGTATTTATGAATAAACTGATAGAATGTCTGGGTTGGGTATGTGCAGCAAGACTGGTTTGTACTGATAATTGCCGAAGCTGGGTGATGGAGACATGGAGGATTCATTATATTTTTATTGTATACTATCATATTATTGAAATTTGCCATACAAAGTGTTTTTTTGTAAATTTTTAAAAAAAATTTTATTTTTTCAGTGTAACAGTATTCATTATTTTTGCACCACACCCAGTGCTCCATGCAATCTGTGCCATCTCTAATACCCACCACCTGGTTCCCCCAACCTCCCACCCCCCGCCCCTTCAAAACCCTCAGATTGTTTTTTAGAGTCCATAGTCTCTTATAGTTCACCTCTCCTTTCAATTTCCCTCAACTCCCTTCTCCTCTCCATCTCCCGTTGTCCTCCATGCTATTTGTTATGCTCCACAAATAAGTGAAACCATATGATAATTGACTCTCTGCTTCACTTATTTCACTCAGCATCATCTCTTCCAGTCCCATCCATGTTGCTACAAAAGTTGGGTATTCATACTTTCTGATGGAACCATAATACTCAATAGTGTATATGGACCACATCTTCCTTATCCATTTGTCCGTTGAAGGGCATCTAGGTTCGTTCCTCAGTTTGGTGACCATGGCCATTGCTGCTATAAACATTGGTGGTACAGATGGCCCTTCTTTTCACTACATCTGTACCTTTGGGGTAAATACCCAGTAGTGCAATGGCAGGGTCATAGGGAAGCTCTATTTTTAATTTCTTGAGGAATCTCCACACTGTTCTCCAAAGTGGCTGCACCAACTTGCATTCCCACCAACAGTGGAAGAGGGTTCCCCTTTCTCCACATCCCCTCCAACACATGTTGTTTCCTGTCTTGCTAATTTTGGCCATTCTAACTGGTGTAAGGTGGTATCTCAATGCGGTTTTAATTTGAATCTCCCTGATGGCTAGTGATGATCATTTTTTCAATGCCTGATAGCCATTTGTATGTCTTCATTGGAGTAGTGTCTGTTCATATCTTCTGCCCATTTTTTGATATGATTGTCTGTTTTGTGTGTGTTGAGTTTGAGGAGTTCTTTATAGATCCTGGATATTAACCTTTTGTCTGTACTGTCATTTGCAAATATCTTCTCCCATTCCATGGGTTGCCTCTTTGTTTTGTTGGCTGTTTCCTTTGCTGTGCAGAAGCTTTTGATTTTGATGAAGTCCCAAAAGTTCATCTTCGCTTTTGTTTCCTTTGCCTTTGGAGACATATCTTGAAAGAAGTTGCTGTGGCTGATATCGAAGAGGTTACTTCCTATGTTCTCCTCTAGGATTCTGATGGATTCCTGTCTCACGTTGAGAAGACACAAAAAGATGGAAGACCATTCCATGTTCTTGGATTGGAAGAATAAACATTTTTAAAATGTCTATACTGTCTAGAGCAATCTATACTTTTAATGCCATTCCGATCAAAATTCCAGCAGTATTTTTCAAAGAGCTTGAGCAAATAATCCAGAAATTTGTATGGAATCAGAAGAGACCCTGAATCACTAAGGAAATGTTGAAAAACAAAAATACAACTGGGGGGCATCACGTTACCTGATTTCAAGCTTTACTACAAAGCTGTGATCACCAAGACAGCATGGTACTGGCATAAAAACAGACACATAGACCAGTGGAACAGAGTGGAGAGCCCAGATATGGACCCTCAACTCTATGGTAAATTAATTTTCGACAAAACAGGAAAAAATATACAGTGGAAAAAAGACAGTCTCTTCAATAAATGGTGCTGGGAAAAACTGGACAGCTATATGCAGAAGAATGAAACTCAACCATTCTCTTACACCATACACAGAGATAAACTCAAAATGGATAAAAGATATCAACGTGATACAAAGTGTTTAAAATGGAGAATGTAGCATTTTCATGATTAACTCTTTTTATCTAACTCTCAAGCAGTAATGTATTCCAGAAGATTCCTTAAATTTTTACTGTTTGCTTTGTACTTGTTAATTAACTTGATTATTTGGAGTACTATCACTTCAGAATATAAATAAAATCATTTTCCCTAATCAATAATAATCTTTATTATTAAGGCAAAAAGATCAAACTGAATTTCACCTTTTGTCAGATAATTTTTTCTTTCCACTTGAAGAGAGATGACAACCCAATCCTATATTTGAGAGTTATGACCACCACCTACCTGGCTTCAACTTCCATCTGTTTGGTACCTTAAGTGTGAGAATTGCCTTCTGTTATTTCTACAAATGTCTTAAAATGTAGGCATTTTCATGTTGTCTTAAAAAGAAGGTCCTTTCAACAACCAAAAAGAGGCATCCACTGACTGAGTCAATCAGTTATTACTGGCACTACACTATAGTCAAGGAGATGAGTGTAATAAATTATCATGCTTGATAAGATGGGGTAAGACCTCAATATGTAGAGAGACTATACACGCTGAAGCTGGTCCTCTAATAAGTTCCTTTCCTCTATCTTTTTGTTCTTAAGGTCAAACAGTTTCCCATGGGATTCTTTCTAATTCGATGCTTAGGATGCTCTGAGAGCAATATGCAGCTCAAAGCTAATATGTGGAATATTCCCATTTCTGTAATACTGTGATTTATAAGGAATTGATATATTTGGCCATTCAGATGACCAAAATATATTTCTCATATATATTTGGTCTTTACCCATGGTCCCTGGATCATAGGCCCTCAAACTTTTAGAATCTCCTGAGGCACTAGAGCAATGGGAACATCTCTTGTTATATATTAAATATATACAATATTTTGTCTCTTGTCTTCAGTTCCTGAAAATGCTTTAGAGTCATGAAGGTGAAATGGGTGTCTTGTTATCCATATCAAGCCCCTTACTATCCCAACTGACTTTATGCTCATGGGGCAGCCTCCAAGGATGGAGGCTGATTGCAAAGGGGAACCAGAAATGAATAGAGGGGTGGGGCTTTCAGGCCCACTCTCTGATTTCTGGGGAAGTGATCACCAATTGCCAATGATTTAATCGCTCTTACCTATGTGATGAAGCCTCCATAAAGACCTACAAAGATCGGGTTCAGTGAGCTTCCAGACGGGAACCAAGACACTTCTACTTGCCAATGTCTCTAAGAACAGGGCCCCTTTATTTGGGACCTCTTTCTGCCTATCTCTTCATTTGGCTGTTGATTTGTATCCTTCAGTAGCATTTCTGATAAATGGGCAATCTAGTGAGTTAATGGGTTTTATGAGTTCTGTGAGCCACTCTAGCAAATTAATCAAACCCAAGGAGGGGTTCATGGGAACCTCTGATCTATAGCAAGTTGGTCAGAAGCACACATAAGAATCCGGGCTTGTGATTGGTGTCTAAGTGGAGGGCAGCCTGGTAGGACTGAACCCTTTACCTGTGGAATCTGATGCTGTCTCCAGGTACATAGGGGTAGATAGTGTCAAATGTGAGTTGATGGTGGGGCACCCAGCTTGAGTCTTGGAGCATGCTTGGTGGTATGGGGAGACTATATCCCACATGTTGGAACTGTGGGGTGCAGAGCCCTTAATTTCCTCATGCCATCTAATTTCCCTATCCTTAAAACTGACCTGCCTCTACTGACTATGGGAAAACCCACTGAGCTTAAGTAGGAGACTGGGGAATTTTATTAACACAGAAGTGGGACAGTTTCTTGCTGTCTTCTGCCAAACAGTACATCTACTTCCAAGGGAGCTTCTTACCCAAGGGAAATTACCTCAGAATAGCATGAGTGTGCTGGAAGAGGTTCAACTCTTTGTTTTTATTGAGAGAGTCATTAGGATAGGAAAAATGGGTAACAGAATTAAATCAGAAATTCTTAAAGCATTTAAACCCCTCTTGGTTTGATATTCAATCTGGTTGCAGCCTACGGCAGCTGAGAGTCATTGTTCTGAAGATCTGAATCTTTGCATTGTCTGTTGGTCTATTTTTTTTTTCAAAGCCTAATCTTGACTGATCATATAAGTCACTTGGTATAATCTTTGAGTGTTTCCTAGTGCAGTGTATTTGTTAGGATGTTGTTTTTCCTGTAGACAGCAGAAAAAACTGAACAAAATGGCTTAAACATTAAGATTATCTCCTTCCATAATGCAGGTACCTATTTATTTTATAATTGACTTAAAAAAAGATTTTATTTATTTGACAGAGAGATCACAAGCAGGCAGAGAGGCAGTCCAAAAGAAAGGGGGAAGCAGGTCTCCCTGCTGAGCAGAGACCCTGATGTGGGGCTCGATCCCAGG
Source organism: Mustela nigripes (assembly GCF_022355385.1). Taxonomy (NCBI): domain Eukaryota; kingdom Metazoa; phylum Chordata; class Mammalia; order Carnivora; family Mustelidae; genus Mustela; species Mustela nigripes. Next base: position 141,912,217 of record NC_081561.1, on the reverse strand, counting down.
ACCCTGAGACCATGACCTGAGCTGAAGGCAGAGGTTTAACCCAGATGCCCCTATAATTGACTTTTGACTGACTACCTTCACTCATTTTGCCCACCCCCACTCCTTGCTTCTGGAAACCACCAATCTGTTCTCTTTTTCTGTGATTTTTTTTTTTTTTTTGAGTCCACATAAGTGAGATCATAAAGTATTTGTCTTTCTGGGTTTGACATTTCATTTAGCATAATGCTCTCAAGGTCCATCTATATTATCAAGACAGCAAGATTTCATTTTTTTAATGGTTGGATAATATTCCATTGAATATATATACCACATTTTCTTTATCCATGCATCTGATGATGGACACTTGGTTGTATCCACCTCTTGGCTATTGTAAACAATGCTGCAATGAACATGATGTACATATATCTTTTTGAGTTAGTGCTTTTGTTTTCTTTGAGTAAATAAAGTTGTTGGGTCATATGGTAGTTATATTTTTAATTTTTGGAGGAACCTTCCTACTGTATCCCATTGTGGCTGCACCAGTCATGTTCCCATCAATAGTGTGCAAGAGCTCCCTTTTCTTTTCATCCTCCCTGAAACTTATCTCTTGTCTTTTTGATTCTAGCCATTATGACAAGTATGAAGTGATGTCCCATTGTGGTGCTGATGTGCATTTCCCTGGTGAAGAGTGATGTTGAGCACAATCAGGATTTCATGCCCTTTACTCTGAATCTACTCTCATCAAGGTCCCAGAAGTGTTGACAGATTCCGTGGATAATTTTCTCAATTCCTCAGCAACATTTGATGTCGTTGATTACTCTTCCTGCCTTGAAACACTTTTTACTTGGCCTTTGTTCCTTTCCTATATCATTGATATTCTTATTAGTCTCTTTTTTGGGTTCTTATGGTTTTTGGGACCTCAAGTGTTGACATAAGCTGGGTCAGTCCTAAGACCTTTCTTCTACCCATGTTCTCTCTTGGTGATCTCATCCTATCTCATGACTTTAAATGTCACTTATTTGCTAATGACTCTCAAGTTTAGACCTCCAACTTGGGACTCTCCACCAAACTCTAGACTCATAAATCCACAAGTTTTTCTGAGTATGGAATGCCTAATTGGCATCTTAAACTTAAAGCATCAGAACCAAGTCCTGATTTCTTTTCTGCTTCAAACCTGTTCTTCCTCCAGTTGTCTCATCTCAGTGAATGGCAATTCCATTCTTTCACTTCTTCTAGCCCCAGACCCTGGAGTTCTACTTAACTCTTTCTCCAGCATCTCCCTAAGTGCTAGCAAATCTTCAAATTATATCCAGATCCTGACTGCTTCTGACCAGCCCAATTCAAGCCACTACCTGTTCTCACCTGGGAAGTGGCTGTGGTCTCTTAACTAGTTTCTGTGGTTCTACTCTCGCTCCTTTTTAGCAGTGAGATTATTAAAATGTAATGGCAGTGCATGCCATATTCCTTCTCAGAGCTGTTCAGTGGCTTCAGGTCTTGCTCAGATCCCCGGCCAAAGTCCTTACAGCAGACTGTGTGGGTCTACCTCATTCCCACATGCCTCTGCTTTCCCTTCACTTACTTTAGGCTGTATCCACCTTCTTGTTATTTTTTTCTTTTATTTATTTTCAGCACAACAGTTTTCATTATTTTTGCACCACACCCAGTGCTCCATGCCATCTCTAATACCCGTGCCATCTCTAATACCCACCACCAGTTCCCCAACCTCCCACACCCCCGCCCCTTCAAAACCCTCAGATTGTTTTTCAGAGTCCATAGTCTCTCATGGTTCACCTCCCCTTCCAATTTCCCCCAACTCCCTTCTCCTCTCTAACTCCCCATGTCCTCCATGCTATTTGCTATGCTCCACAATGATAATTGACTCTCTCTGCTTGACTTATTTCACTTAGCATCATCTCTTCCAGTCCCGTCCATGTTGCTACAAAAGTTGGGTATTCATCCTTTCTGATGGAGACATAATACTCCATAGAGTATATGGACCACATCTTCCTTATCCATTCGTCCGTTGAAGGGCATCTTGGTTCTTTCCACAGTTTGGTGACCATGGCCATTGCTGCTATAAACATTGGGGGTACAGATGGCCCTTATTTTCACTGTATCTGTATCTTTGGGGTAAATACCCAGTAGTGCAATGGCAGGGCATAGGGAAGCTCTATTTTTAATTTCTTGAGGAATCTCCACACTGTTCTCCAAAGTGGCTGCACCAACTTGCATTCCCACCAACAGTGGAAGAGGGTTCCCCTTTCTCCACATCCCCTCCAACACATGTTGTTTCCTGTCTTGCTAATTTTGGCCATTCTAACTGGTGTAAGGTGGTATCTCAATGTGGTTTTAATTTGAATCTCTCTGATGGTTAGTGATGATGAGCATTTTTTCAGTGTCTGATAGCCATTTGTATGTCTTCATTGGAGAAGTGTCTGTTCATATCTTCTGCCCATTTTTTGATATGATTGTCTGTTTTGTGTGTGTTGAGTTTGAGGAGTTCTTTATAGATCCTGGGTACCAACCTTTTGTCTGTATTGTCATTTGCAAATATCTTCTCCCATTCCGTGTGTTGCCTCTTTGTTTTGTTGACTGTTTCCTTTGCTGTACCGAAGCTTTTGATCTTGATGAAATCCCAAAAGTTCATCTTCGCTTTTGTTTCCTTTGCCTTTGGAGACATATCTTTTTTTTTTTTTTAAAGATTTTATTTATTTATTTGACAGAGAGAAATTACAAGTAGATGGAGAGGCAGGCAGAGAGAGAGAGAGGGAAGCAGGCTCCCTGCTGAGCAGAGAGCCCGATGGGGGACTCGATCCCAGGACCCTGAAATCATGACCTGAGCTGAAGTCAGCAGCTTAACCCACTGAGCCACCCAGGCGCCTCTTTGGAGACATATCTTGAAAGAAGTTGCTGTGGCTGATATCGAAGAGGTTATTGCCTATGTTCTCCTCTAGGATTCTGATGGATTCCTGTCTCAAGTTGAGGTCTTTTATCCATTTTGAGTTTATCTTTGTGTACGGTGTAAGAGAATGGTTAAGTTTCATTCTTCTACATATAGCTGTCCAGTTTTCCCAGCACCATTTGTTGAAGAGACTGTCTTTTTTCCAGTGTATATTTTTCCCTGTTTTGTCAAAGATTATTTTACCATAGAGTTGAGGGCCCATATCTGGGCTCTCTACTCTGTTCTACTCTGTCTATGTGTCTGTTTTTATGCCAGTACCATGCTGTCTTGGTGATCACAGCTTTGTAGTAAAGCTTGAAATCAGGTAACGTGATGCTGCCACCTTCTTATTATTGCCCAAATACCCCACCCTGCCCTGAGATCTTGACACTTGTTTTCCCCTCAGCTTTGGATACTTACCCCAGATATTCATGTGGCTCATTCCTCACCTCCCTCTTGTATCTTCTCAAAGTTTTTGTGTGACCACCCTCCTCACCCATCACTCTCTATCCATGGGTTTCTTTTTCCTTTTATTTATTGTCCTTATGTGGATAATTTTATAAGATTTTATTTGTAATTTAAAAAGTTGGTTGCATGTTAAATGGTTAATATTTTGAATATATTGGGTTAAGTAAAACAGATTATAACAATATTTTTAAAATATTTTTTCAGTATGCCTACTAGAAAATTTAAAATTATATATGTAGCTTGCGTTTGTGGCTCACATTCAATTTTGCTTGCACAGTTCTGGCTTAGACCAGTAATGCTTTACTTGACTCATGGTGGGGAAGGGGTGCTCACTCATGTAGAATTGGAGTTCTGCAAGTATTGAAGAAGCGGGGGAACGGCCACTGGAAGACAATCAACAGTGTTTGCTACATGGAAGCAGGTGTTTGGAACGTGGGGTTTGGAGCTAGACAAGCCTTTAGATTCTAGACCCACTAATCAGGGGGTAACATCTCTGAGCTTTAGTTTCTCTTCAGTGAAATGGGGATAATAGTATTTAGCATGTAAGGTCACTGGAGAATTAATGGGATGATATTTATACAGTTCTTAACACAGGCCTGGGACCTCATGGGCACAAATCAATGGTCGTTACTATTCTTAGTTCTCACGCCTTGGCTAGCCCCATTGCTGGGCAGACTGTCCTTGGCTGGCATTCCCAGGTGCTGTTGGCAATGTCCCGAAGTTCCAGTTTTCTAAACTGTAGTGTTGGAAGCACATCATCACCACGGAAACTTTTTTCTGGTTTATTGAAACATTAGCTGGGCATATGTGAGGTATATTATTCCCAGGATTCAGAATTTACCAAAATCACAGGCGCATGATGATAATGTCATTTTAGCAAAAGGGTCCTCTGAACCACAAAGGGATATCCCAGTGTGTTTGGAAGTTTCATCCAACCATTCATTCTTGCCAGATGCCAATCCCACTCCTACCTGCCTCCAGGGATTTCAGAGCCTGTCCAGGTTCTCAGGTTTAAGGACCCTTAGGCTTAAAGCTCCTCATCAAAACTCTGAACTGTTGGAGGAGGTGAAGCATGTCTCTGAACCCTGCCAACTCACACTGAAGCTGACAGTTTGCCTCCTTGGAAGGAAGCTTTCTGTACATGAATGAGATGGGCCTGACATGACATTCTGCCAGGCTGTCTACAAGGGCCACACCCACAACAGAAAGGATTCAGCTGGTGCCATTAAACATACTTTTTGGAGGAGGAATGCTGCATCAGTACTTGTTTTGCTGTACTTATTGACTCAGTAGGGACTGGTGGGGAGAACACATAGAGCTGATTGCCAGGTTGAATGAGACTGACTACTCCTCTGAAATAGTCATGGTAATCAATACTAAAATCAGATCTGAATTGTGGATTGTCACAGAGATTCTCAGAAACACACCTATTGTATAAAGTAGTGATTTCCAACGTTTTCAGAAATGGAAGTTGTCACTTGGGTGATTTGTCATTATCATTCTCCACCTTTCATTCATTGAAATACACCTTTCCATTTAGTTTGGGGATTGTAAATATTATAAGTTATATTTTTAAAAAGTGATTGAAACTTAAGGATGGTTTTCAGTTTTAAAATCAACACATTTTTTTAAGAATTTGTGACTCTGCTTATTCTTCCAACTGACTCCTTCCCTTGAAGATAATTTGAACTTCTTTAAGGTACAAGATAAGATCCAACTCTCTTCCTTGTGTTCTTTCTGCTCTTGGGTATATTTCATAGTGACTCTGTCCTGACCTCTCAAGCACTGGTATATTGCTGAATAAATGAGAATGGGAGTAAAAGCAAGAGTTCTTGCTCTGGACCCTTCCTTGGGAAGAATAGTTCTGTCTTCTGCTTTTGGTATTTACTCAAAAGGATGTGTGATTATTCTTAAAATATTGCTTGGCAATTGTTATTTAATTTCTCATTTGTATATCTCGCACCTCAATTAAATAGTATGCACCTGGAAGGCAGGGATATGAGCTCCTTTGGGTTCCAAGTGGTAGTAATTCAAGTCCATGTAGCTTAAGCAAGAGCTGGGGTTTACTGACTACTATACCTGGGAAAGATAGGGCTGCCCTAAAGGAATCAAAGGATGTTGTCAGGGCTGTTCTTATTCTTTATTTCTTATTACATCTTCTCTCTCTACTTTACTTCTCTCTTTGTGTTGGTTTTATTCTGTTATTACAAGACTTTTCCTCTATGTGGTAGGTGATGGGGGTGGGCAGAGGGAATGAATAGGAAGCAGGGGACCTGGTAGCAGAGAGTTACAGACTTTAATCATTCCAGCTGTTGTATGCTGAATTTGGCTGGTCTTTGTCCATGGTTCCTGAAAGAAAGTCTCCAACCTCTTGGAATTTCCCAAGTGATAGGAGTGTCTTTGTAATTCAGTGTGGGTTTCTTGGACCACACCTGAGTTTATACTAGTGAGGTGACTCATGGTCATCCCCTAGATAGTTTCAGGACAGGTGTTTGCCATGCCAGAAAGGCCAACCATGTAGTTACAGGGTTGGGGCTGTGGTAGAAGCCCTACTTCTGGAGGGAAGGAGGGTTGAGATGGGGGCCAGTGACACCATCAATCATACCTACAGAACAAAACCCCAGTAAAAACTCTGGTAATCATGCATCAGTGTGCTTGGAGAGTGACACCATCCTGAGGACATGGGAGTTTGTGTTTGGAACCCTCCTACATATTGTCCTGTATGTCTCTATTTGGCTGGTACTGATTGGTATCTTTGTGCTATAATAAAGCTGTATAATGTTTTCCCAAATTCTATGAATCATTCTAGTGAATTATGAAACCTGAGGAGGTGGTGGGAATCTCTGAATTTTTAGCAGTGGCGATCCTCAATTTATATCTGGCATTTGAGCTGAGGGTGATAGTTATAGGACTGTGCTCTTAACCTGTGAACTTTGACCTAACTCTGGATAGTTAGAATTATATTCTTTAAAAAAATTTTTTTCATTTATTTATTTATTTATTTTCAGCATAACAGTATTCATTGTTTTTTGCACCACACCCATGCAATCTGTGCCTTCTCTAATACCCACCACCTGGTTCCCCCAACCTCCCACCCCTTGCCGCTCCAAACCCCTCAGATTGTTTTTCAGAGTCCATAGTCTCTCATGATTCACCTCCCCTTCCAATGTCCCCCAACTCCCTTCTCCTCTCTAACTCCCCATGTCCTCCATGCTATTTGCTATGCTCCACAAATAAGTGAAACCATATGATAATTGACTTTCTCTGCTTGACTTATTTCACTCAGCACCATCTCTTCCAGTCCCGTCCACGTTGCTACAAAAGTTGGGTATTCATCCTTTCTGATGGAGGCATAATACTCCAAAGTGTATATGGACCACATTTTCCTTATCCATTCATCCACTGAAGGGCTTCTTGGTTCTTTCCACAGTTTGGCGACCATGGCCATCGCATTCTTCTTTCCAAATAGAATTTGCAGCTACCTTGGCAAAGAATGAGATAGTTTTTCCTCCTAACATTGAAATGGAAAATTCCACATTAAGACTTTGATTAGACAGACTGGGTAATGTTGCCACCTTTGAGCTTAAATAATTTTTTTCATCCATGCCTGAGTGAAGGAAGCAAGGAATAGTGTTGGGTGACAGGAGCTGGAGTTGTCTTCCATGGTGCAGGTCCCTTGTAATTTTGTGACCTTTTTCAGTATGTTATAAGGACAGCTATTGCCCATCAAATATCAAATATTTATTTCCTCCCTTATATATGTCTGCTTTCCTTATAGTTGGGTTGGGTCAATATGACTAGTTCTGGTCCATGGATTATGAGCAGAACTGATGTGAGTTAGTTTCAGGCTAAGGTAATAGAAGCCTAGGATTCTTTGTCTTCTCTCTTCTTTCCTTGCTGCTATGCCCTTGGCAGCCACATGTTCCATATGGCATACCAAAAGATGGAGAAGGCCACCTGTTCATGTTGGTCCTTACTGTTAAGCCAATGAGACTAGGGGACATAGTAGGCAGATTAATAACCCTCCCCCAAGATATTAGGTTTTAATCTCTGGAAACTTAAATGAAAAAAAAAAAAAGTCTTTGCAAGTGTAATTAAATTAAGAACCTTTTGATAAAGAGATTATCTTAAAAAAAAAGAGGTTATCCTAGATTATCTGGATAAGTCCCAAATACCATCATAAATGTCTGCATAGGTGAGAGGCAGAGGAGGTTTAGACATACATCCAGAGGAGAAGATGATGGGGGCAGAGATTGGAGTGATGTGGCCACAGGCCAAGGAAATTTATTCTCTCACATCTCTGAAAGCCAGAAGTCTGAAAACAGTATCACTGGGCCAAAATCAAGATGTCTACAGTGCCACATTTTCTTTGAACACTGGATGAATTTTTTTCTTGCCTCTTTTAGCTTCTGGGGCTCCAGCATTCCTTAACTTGTGGCAGTATCACTTCGAACTCCACATCTGACTTCTCATGAGCTTCTCTTCTGTGTCTTCTCCCCCACATCTATGTCTTTTCTTCCCATAAGGACACATCATTGGAGTTAGGGCCCATACAGATAATCAAGGATTGTCTCTTTATCTTGAGATCCTGAATTTAATCACATCTGTAAGGATTCTTTTCTCAAATAAGGTCACATACACAGGTTATGAGTGGACAGGTTTTGGGAAGCCATCATTCAACCAACTAGAGATATCAATGTCTCTCCAAAGTAACTCTGGGACAGGCAGTGTCTCCAAAACAGATTTAGTGGAAGATTTTATTCAATGAGTAGTTTACCCTTATCTAAAGAACATATATTTTAAGAAATATGAAAGCTCTTAGTATAGGTGTTGACCAATTATTGCTTTATGCAAAACACACAATTGAATACTGCCTGTGTATTGTTTGAAAATGTTCTACATTAGGTTGAACATATGTCCTATCTAGTAATTGCTTTCTTGGCTTTGTGTTATTGGCCTAGAATGTCATCAGTATATCTGACATACCAGTCCCATCTTTACCATGATGATTTGATTGATTCCTGTTATGAGGATGACGTACTGGTTGAATAGTTTATGACTATAAATCCCAGGCTCCAAATACATCAAAGGAGATGACAAACATGACATGTTTACTTATGATGCTAAACTCAAACCAGAAATTGACTTGAAATACTGTTTTAAACATCTCAAAGTCTGCAATTCTTTGGTTCAGTTGAATAAGATTAGGTTAAGCATTCTTCAAATCTTGATGGCTTAAATTGTAAAATGGTATATTATTTGATCCAAAGAAGTAGAAAAAATTCAGAAAGTACCCAGAGGCTTAAATTGTTTTTAGGCATCTCCATTTAAAATGAATATATTTGGAATCAATTTTGAAATCAAGCTCAACCCAAAACTAGAGAGTCTAGGAGTTTACCATGTTGAGATAGAAAGGATCCTGCACTTTCTGGAGATTCTGTACCATTCCTGGCTTTGCAGCTGGATTGCTATGCAAGCTTGCACAAGTTATTTAACCTCTCTGGGCCTTGTCTTTTCATCAATAAAAGAAGAATGTTGGAGAAGTTCATGTCTATGCTTCTTTCTACTCTAGAATCCTATGATTCTCTCACAGGAGCCCTATTTTATAATAGACCACCCAGGTGAAAAGTTAACTCTCTAGAGCATACCTCATTGTTTGACTTAAGAGAACATGCAGGAGTAGGTCATTGCAACACAATCATGAGTAAGGGCAGACCATGAAGCAAAAACAACTGAAACAAAAACTTGGAACTGATGTTGATTTATCTTGAAGATATGTTTTTCCATTTTCTCTGGCAAGTTTGCTCTCAAGTAGATTCAGCTGAAAAAGTACAAGCTGGCAAGATGCACACAGGCCCTTCTACTTAGGAAAAGTTTCAGAGTCCTGGACTCCTGAGAACACCTCATGTTTACTTTCACCATGAGCTTCTAAGGGATGCCAGGCTGGGCTGTAGATCTTCCTGTATCTAGCTTCCCTGGGCATCAAGCCACCTTGATACCTTTCTGCTCCATCAAGAGTTGTACCACCCCCACTCACAGCTCCCTCCACCCCCCAGAAGGAGAATATGTCTGCAGAGAACATCCAGGGCTAGGGGAGCGTGTTTAGGGGATGGCGTGCTTATGATGAACTGGATGAGGGGAGATGTTGGATGGTTTCCTAAGGGTGAGAACATACAACTAGCTGCTTTTTGCCAAAACAATATTCCATAGCTCAAGGAATGAAGTGGCCTTCTAAGCCAGGCGCCTAATGTGCTCAGGCCCAGATGACTTCATGTGGACAGTGACAACTGGCTCTGTCTTAATAAATAGTTCTTAGCAGAAGGCCTGGCAGACTCTGTGTTTTCTCTACTTTATAGGTTGGAGGTATGGAAATAAGAAACAGGAGGCTTTCCTTTGAGAAATGTGTGTTTCAAACTTGAGAAGCTGAGGGGAATTTTAAGTTATTTTTTCTTAGGTTTTTCCTTATGATATTTGATATTCATTGGAGGGAAAAACAAATGATCCTTACCTTGTGATCTCCCCACTTTGAGATTTCATGGGAAGATTGATAGGTCTGTCCCTGTGAGCACTGTGGTAAAGTGATGACAGATTTTCCATGTGGAGTGTGGTGTGGGCACAAGTTTAGTACCTTCAAGAGTTTCCAAGATCACACTCTTGGCACCATGACCCTAAAGTGTCCAGGAAACAACTGAAAATCACTCATCACACCAGGAAACAGGAAAATCTTCACTTGATTGAGAAAAGAAAATCAATACCAAGGTGACACAGATGTTGAAACTGTTTTAGGCCAAGAGCAATGAGTGACCTGCACCCCCATTCTGCACAGACCTGTCTGGAGACTTGGGAAGCATCACCACTGTGAGGAGCAAGTGACATGGGACCAAGGCAGTGCCCAGGGATGGCACAGACCAGGCAGGTATCTGCAGAAGAGAGTTCAGTTAGGGATGAGGAGAGGTGAGGAACATCTTACACCTGTGAGATGATTTGCTTGGAGCACAGGAGAAATTGTGGCAAGTATTTTGAGAGTTTTTCCTATGAGCTAGAATACAAAAATCTTTGCCCTCGGGAAGTCAGGGAGACCCAACCTTTTGTGTGTGTGTGTGTGTTTGTGTATGCAGGTTTTATAGTACATTACATGAAAAAAATCATCATTCCTAGTGCTAGAGTTGATATATTTGTCTCCACTGACTTCTTTGTTTTGCTTTCAAGGCCTTTAGCATTTACTACAAAAGTTATAAAATCTGGCCGCACCGCCAGCTGGTCAATGATAGAGCTGGATCTTAGCTCTACCACAGTTACTGCTTTTTGTTTCTTCCCTTTCTCCTCCACTTCATTCTGATTCTGGAAAACTCTAAGGCTGGCTCTGCCAATGCTCAGAAACCTTTCCTCATGACACTTATTTCCAAAACAGAACTTTTCTCCTGCATTATGCTAGTAGTTACGATACACAATTAAAGTCCTTCCATTATCTGTAGCATCTTAATGTTCATTGCCTTTCCTCTTTCAAGTAGAGATTTCTCTGGTTCTTGGTATGGCAAGTGATTTTCTGTTGTATTCTAGACACTTGGAATAATACATAGTGAGACTCTGGATCTCATTTAATCCTCTGCTTTAGCCAGCAATCACCATCTTGGAGTGTAGTAGGCAGGTCCAGAAGGGAATGGATGTTCAGTGCTCCCTAGGCTTACTGACATCACCCCAACAAAAGTGGAGTGCCAGAGGGCCATGCCTTGCTTGCCTTCCCCTGCTTTGTAGCTGATGCCTGGTCATGGAAGCTTAGTGCTGTACTGAACTTCAGGGATGCAGTGGTGGCAGAGGAAGGTGTTGTGTCTTAAATAATTTGATTGACTGTGTCCTTGATTCCTAGGAGAAAATTGCCTGGAAATTCCTCAGTAATAGGAGTATCTTTGTTCATCATGAACCCCTGAAATCACACTGAATTTATTCTAAAATATGAGATGACTCAGGCTGGTGGCCATTCACCAGAAACAACAACCTTATGATTATGAGCATGGAGATTTGAGCCAGCCCAACCTCTGGGAATGGAGGGAGGCTAGAGATTAAGTTGAGTCATGGGGCCCATGATTCAATCAATATTGAGTATGTAACCCCAGTAAAAACTCTGGACACTACATTTCAGTGGAGCTTTCTGGTTGGTGACCACACTGATGTACTGGCGGTTGACACACCCTGACTCCATGGAGAGAAGGCATAGAAGCTTTGAGTTTGAGATTATTTCAAAGCTATTCCTATGTGCTTCATTTGACTGGTCCTTGTTTTTATCCTTTATAATAAAACTAATCAAAAGTATGGTGTTTTCCTCAGTTCTGGGAGTCATTGTAGTGAGTTGTCAAACCTGAGAGGGACCCCTCATATTTGTATTCAGTGGTAATAAGTGTGGGTGGCCTGGGAATTGCTGAAGTTAGCAGTTGGCATCTGAAGTGAGGGTAGTGTTGTTGGGGACCATGCCCTTTAAGTGACGTGGTCTCTACTAACTCTGAGTGGTTAACATCAGAACCAAATTACAGGACACCAGCTGGTGTTAGAAATAGAGGGGGATTGCTTTGCACTGCTTCATTAGACCTTGTTGCTGTTGTGTGGTGGTGAAAGTTCCCCCGTTGGCCATGCTGGCATTACCCCTGTAGAAGCAGAACACCAATTCACAACTGCACTCTGGCTTGTTGTCACGTGTGGGTGGAATTTCAGCTCCATGTTCAGCCCTACTGACCTTGGTTGGGGGCGGTGGGCAGCTTTCCTTTTGGTGTTTGGGTGGGTGGGTATTACAAAAAATATTTCTGTTGTGCCTTTTTCCTTGTCATTTGGCTCAAGGGGTAAGCTTCTTTGTCTGTTCCTTTTGGTATATCTGTGTTGCAGTCTCCTCTAGAACCCCTCGCAGATATATAGGAGGCTAAAAGAAACTCAGAGAGTTCACCTTTGTGCTCTTTCTCAAGTCCTGTGGTCCCTAGCTGGCTCTCTTTCTTCTTTCTACCATTCAGTCCTTCTATGTTTGTTTGTTGTATTATGCCCAGGGGTTCTGGGCTGTAAGAGGGAAGAATAACAATGAATGGGGCTTCTACATCTTGACTGGAACCACAAGTCTGATAGTACAATTTGTCAGCTAAACTGGGACACTTGAGAGTGAAAGAGGATCCTGACTGTCAGGATACCTGAGTAACTGGCACAAAATAGAACCTATGGTCTACAGTCCTTGCTCCTGGCTAATCTCAAATAGGAATCACTTTTTCATTTTTACTCAAGTCTAACTCAAAATTTCAGTGACCCAACTCTACCAGATGGTTTTAAGTGTCAGTTTCTGCTCTTGGCCTCTACTGTGTAATCTCTGTGCTTGCCCTTCTCCCATCTGGTGATAACACCCAAGCATGCCAGAGAAGATAACATTGGAAGTGGCAACTGATCTTCCCCAGGCTAAGCTGCTTTCCTCACTTTTGAGGGATGGTAACTTGACCTCCTGTGAAGATCAACAACTCCTGTTATGATTTTGTGCATCAGAGTCTCCAGGATTCTCTGCCCCCAGTGCTTACTTTTAAAGGCAAATGATGCTTTTGACCACAGGTCTGTCATCTCTCCAGGGCTTAGAACTTTCCCTTAAAGTCATTTGGTTCTTACTGCAGAACTTGTTCCTTTGTTTGAGTAATCTCCAAGTCAGATGTTTTAAGGGCTGTTCTAGAATGAATCCTGCCTAACAGTTATCTACCAGACCATCCAAACTTGCTGAGTCTTGATCACTATGTCTTTATTCCATGGTGATTATTCATACTTTTTCTGGAATAAATATCATAGAGAAGGACCCCCTGATGTTTCCAAGTACAGTCTTGCCTTAAATAAACAGAAAAATGCTCTCTATGAATACAATAGGAACAAGGCTAACTATGCTCTAGAACAATTTGGGGTTAAACTTGTACATTGGCAGAAAGAACTTTTGGACTGGGATATCTGGATGGCATATTACAATTATTTTTTGGAAAAGTTTTTGTGCCCTTGATGTTTAGGAAATAACCAGCCAAGAAAGGTTATTTTTGTGTGTTCTTTCTTTCTTTCTTCTTTTTTGATTTATTTATTTATTTACTTGGCAGGGGAGGGACAGAAGGAGAGAAACTTAAGCAGACTCTGTGCTGAGAGGGAATCCCAACTCAGGGCTTGATCCATGACACTGAGGTCATGAAATGAACCCAAATTAAGGGTCAGATGCTTAACCAACTGAGCCACCCAGGGTGCCCCCGAAATGTTATTTTTGTTACTTTTAAGGGACCAAATTATAGCTAATTTTGAGAGACAGAGTATAATATAGTATTTAGATTCTGGGCTCTAGAGCCAAAACACCTGGATTTTATCAGCTCAGCTATTTGTGTCTAAGATTCTCTTTCTGTAAAGAAATAATAGCACCTACTTGACTGAATTGTGAAGATTTATATATACACATATGTAGTGCTCAAAATGAGACCTGGTATGAAGTATTTGATACACACATACAGGTTAACTTTAATTATTCCTTTGAATGGAAGTGCATGGTAGATATCAGTTTACTAGCATTTATCAGATTTGGAAATTGTTTCAGCAGAATGCTTCCAGTTTGGAAATGAAGAAACGAATGACATCTGAGAGACTGTGGTAACAATCAACTTGCAAGGGAAGTCTTGTCAGACTGAGGACTGAGTTCACAAGCCCAGAGACACTGCCTTTTGAGGACTGCAGTGTAGTGTCCTCTTTTGATAGCAGGGTTGGAAATTGACACAAGCCTTTGCAGGGCCTTTTGGTAATGTTTATCAGTTTTCTTCTTTTTCTTTCTTTTATTGCTAGGTCCTTTAGCCTGGCAATTTTCCTTCTAGGAATGCTTCCAAATGAAATGTCATGGCTGCAAGGATATTTATTCACAAAAATGGTTGTTGAAGAGTTAACTATAATAACTGGAAATAAGAAACAATGAGAATATCTAATAATAGGGGTTCATTGGTAACAAACTAAGATATGCATGTATATGGATTATTAAGTGGTCATAAAAAGTAATGTTGAAGATTACTTGATGATGGCAAAATGTCTGCAATAAAAAAATAATAAAAGAAGTTTACAAAACTCTGTTTAGTATTATTTTTGTAGAATCTACCCCTTGCCCACTTACTTTTCCAGGCTTCCTTAGCACACAAGCCACAGGATATGGGGGTGTCCCTGCCTCCAGCACTGTCCTCCCTGGGGTGACTCCACTATGACCAGGGTGGGTTCAGTTGCTTGGGGCTCCTACACAGCTGATTTCAGTAAATTTTCACAACCAGAGTGTAATAGCAAATGAATGTGTGGACTGTTTTAATAGGAAGTGAAACCATTTGGGTTTGTTTTATTTTCTTTTTGGTCATTCTCTGATGTGCTAGAAGGATAGAACATAAATATGTCTCTTTACCTCCTGGGGGATTTTAGGAATTAAATTTTCTTTGCCCTTGAGGATAAAGCAACTGTTTTTTAGGGGTAGTAATGGTTAAGAATCTGGATTTATTTATTTATTTATTTGAAATTAGGCTCCCTGCCCAGTGAGGAGCCTGATGTGGGGCTTGAACTCATGACCTCAGATCAAGACCTGACTGAAATCAAGAGTCAGCTCCTCAACTGACTAAGCTGTCCAGGTATCCCCAAGAATCTGGATTTAATGGGCTATTAATATCCACCAGGGCAAGAACAAGAGAAAGGAAAAAGGTTGGAGGAAAGAAGCAATTTATTTTGGAGAAACAGGAGTAGATGTTGCTCTGGAATGAAGGCAGGGGCAGCTCTTTAAGTTTCTGACAGTGCCCTTAGAAGATGGCAGGACCTGGGAAATTCATGGTCTTGGGATGTAACAGGACAGGTGTTCTGAGCCTTGTTAAGAATTACTCTGTCCCAAATGTGATACTCAACAGCAGAGGGGCCGTATGTAGAAAGGATGCAGATGTCTTAGTGATAGCTGGTGTGGAATGGAGGACTCAGCCAGTTTTCCACTCTCCCTTGGAAGTGCATAGATCTGTGTTCAGTTTTTGGATTTGAAACTGTTTAGAAGTGCTCTCACTGAAATCACTGCTTAGGGGAGAAAACAGACCTGGTTACTCAGTCTGATTGTTCAATCAGCACGTTTTATAAATGGTCCCTATTTCTTCCCCTACTTCCAGTTGCCACATAATTACAATAAGCTTCTCTAACCAGCTTGGGTATCCATCCCAATAGAAATAGTTTATATTTCAGATGGGTGAACACTGTGTCTTATAGTAGAATAATTTAACAAGGGGAAAATATAGTAGAAAAAGTTTAAAAAAACCCAACTCTTTCTACTTGTGATGGAGACTAGGACATGGACAAGTTTTATCTTACTTAGGAGCTAACTCCAGCTGATGGGTCAACTCACCAAGATTCTTTGTTTACTTTGTTCATTGTAAATATTCAACAAGTTTCTTTTCAACAAATACCAAATTATCTTACATCCCAACATCTGAGTAAAGTACCTTTAGGTCCTGGCGATTTGCTTTCATATTTCCCTTAAATTAATGCTCACCGTGGTATGATGGAAATGATGAAGCCGAAGCTTTGCAGGGTTTTATGTGCCCAGAAGACCCCAGCTATAGCTAATCCTGCCTGTTTGGGGGTGAAGAGACTGTCAGGCCCAAACACAAGGCGCCATTCCATTCACACCAGGGTTTTCACCCTGCAGTCTGGTTCCAAGCCTGTTTGCCCAACAGAGCAGGTAACTGAAAACAAATGTGGCCAATTTCTAAGAACCCATGGTGACATGGAGTGAAGCAGGGGTCAATTTTCCAGAAGTTCCATTTTCCCAGTAGACCTAGGATTTCGATTTTTTTTAAAAAAAGATTTTATTTATTTATTTGACAGAGAGAGACACAGTAAGAGAGGGAACGCAAGCAAGGGGAGTGGGAGTGGGAGAAACAGGCTCCTGAGATCATGACCTGAGGTGAAGACAGATGCTTAAGGACTGAGCCACACAGGCACCCCAAGGATTTTTGGTCTTAAAGAAATTCCAATGTTTTGTCATTAAAAATGAGCCTTCTGTTGGTTTTGTTTTAGATACTTTTCAGCACAATAAGGAAGTATTCTGCTTCAAGTTTGCTGAGAAATATTTTTAAATCATTAAAGAATGTTGATTATTTTCAGAAGGATTTTGTACATAATATTAAGATAAATGTATGTTTTTCTCCTTTAGGCTGTTAATGTGGTGACTTACATTAGCTGATGTGCTCATGTTAAATCGATGATAAATTTCTGGAATAAACTTAGTTAGATCATTCTATTATTTATACATATATGTTTTCCTTCTGCTTTTTTTTCTTTTCTTGTTTGTTTGGGTTATTTGTATCCATTTTCATGACAAAGAATGACTTGTAATTTTCTTTCTTCATATGGTCTTTGTCAGGCTTGATATCAAGAAGCTAATAATAATTCATAAGAAAAACAGCAGCAACAGCAGCAATATATGGTTGGGTGGTTGTTTTTCTAAATCCTGTGACTCATTTAATCCTCACACAATCCTCAATCCAACGCACATTGATCTCAAGCTCATCAGAAGATGAGCTTGTAAGTGACCAGAGCTAAGATTCACACTCAGAAGGTTTAACTCTAGACCACTTCTTCCTCTTTCTAGTTTATAACTATATGAGTATAGCTGACTCATGATGTTACCCTAGTTTCAGGTGTACAATGTAGTGATTCAAAAACTCCATATGTTACGCTGTGTTCTCTGCAAGTGTAGCTCCCATCAGTCACCATATGCTGCCATTAACAATACCACAGACTGTATTCTTTGTACTGTGTCTTTCATTCCTCACTCATTCCATACCTGAAAGCCTGTACCTCCCTCTCCTCCTCATCCATTTTACCCACCCCCCTCTCTTCTGGCAACCACTGGTTTGTTCCCTGTATTTATAGCAGAAACTTTATTCTTAATCATATACTATATAGTGCTTATCTTGCTCTTTCTGCCTCTCCATTTCACCACTGACCTACATCTTACTGACCTCACATAACAATTGAGAGACATTCCCTTATCTTCTGTATTCTAGAATTGTTTGTGCAGAGATGTAATTATCTGTTCCTTGAATGAGCTACTAATTCCATATCTTTAATATTTATTGGACTATGAAGGTCTTCGATTTTTTAAATTAGGAAAATGCAAATTGATTTTTATTATTATTATTTTTAAATTTTGGTTTATTTTATTTATTTTTTATTTTTTAAATTTATTTTCAGCATAACAGTATTTATTGTTTTTGCACCACACCCAGTGCTCCATGCAATCCGTGCCCTCTCTAATACCCATCACCAGGTTCCCCCAACCTCCCACCCCCTGCCCCTTCAAATCCCTCAGATTGTTTTTCAGAGTCCATAGTCTCTCATGGTTCACCTCCCCTTTCAATTTCCCTCAACTCCCTTCTCCTCTCTAACTCCCCTTGTCCTCTTTATTTTTAAAATTACTTTTCAATGTACTAGAATTCATTGTTTATGCACCACACCCAGTGCTCCATGCAATACGTGCCCTCCACAATACCCATCACCAGGCTGGCCCAACTTCCCACTCCCTGCCCCTTGAAAACCCTCAGGTTGTTTTTCAGAGTCCATAGTCTCTCATGGTTCATCTCCCCCTCCAATTTCCCTCAACTCCCTTCTCCTCTCCATTGGCCTATGTCCTCCATGTTATTTGTTATGCTCCACAAATAAGTGAAACCATATGATAATTGACTCTCTCTGCTTGACTTATTTCACTCAGCATCATCTCTTCCAGTCCTGTCCATGTTGCTACAAAAGTTGGGTATTCATCCTTTCTGATGGAGGCATAATACTCCGTAGTGTATATGGACCACATCTTCCTTATCCATTCGTCCATTGAAGGCATCTTGGTTCTTTCCACAGTTTGGCAGTCATGGCCATTGCTGCTATAAACATTGTGGGTACAGATGGCCCTTCTTTTCACTGTATCTGTATCTTTGGGGTAAATACCCAGTAGTGCAATTGCAGGGTCATAGGGAGTCTCTATTTTTAATTTCTCAAGGAATCTCCACACTGTTCTCCAAAGTGGCTGCACCAACTTGCATTCCCACCAACAGTGGAAGAGTGTCCCCCTTTCTCCACATCCTCTCCAACACATGTTGTTTCCTGTCTTGCTAATTTTGGCCATTCTAACTGGTGTAAGGTGGTGTCTCAGTGTGGTTTTGATTTGAATCTTCCTGATGGCTAGTGGTGATGAACATTTTTTCATGTGTCTGTTAGCAATTTCTATGTCTTCTTTGGAGAAGTGTCTGTTCATGTCTTCTGCCCATTTTTTGACACGATTATCTGTTTTGGGGGGTGTTGAGTTTGAGGAGTTCTTTATAGACCTTGGATATCAGCCCTTTGTCTGTACTGTCATTTGTGAATATCTTTTCCCATTCTGTGGGTGGCCTCTTTGTTTTGTTGGCTGTTTCCTTTGCTGTGCAGAAGGTTTCGATCTTGATGAAGTCCCAAAAGTTTATTTTTGCTTTTGTTTCCTTTGCCTTTGGAGACATATCTTGAAAGAAGATGCTGCGGCTGATGTCAAAGAAGTTACTGCCTATGTTCTTCTCTATGATTTTGATGGATTCCTGCCTAACGTTGAGGTCTTTTATCCACTTCGAGTTTATCTTTGTGTATGGTGTAAGAGAAAGGCTGAATTTCATTCTTCTACACATAACTGTCCAATTTTCCCAGCACCATTTATTGAAACGACTTTTTTTTCCCACTGTATATTTTTTCCTGCTTTGTCGAAGATTATTTGACCATAAATTTGAGGGTCCATATCTGGGCTCTCTACTCTGTTCCACTGTGTCTGTTTTTGTGCCAATACCATGCTGTCTTGGTGATCACAGCTTTGTAGTGAAGCTTGAAATCAGGCAACATGATGCCCCCAGTTTTGTGTCTCTTTTTCAACATTTCCTTACCAATTCAGGGTCTCTTCTGGTTCCATATAAATTTTGGGATTGTTTGTTCCAGCTCTTTGAAAAATGCCGGTAGAATATTGGTCAGAATGACATTTAAAGTATAAATGGCTCTAGGTGGTATAGACATTTTAACAATGTTTATTCTTCTGATCCATCCAAGCCTCCCTCAAAAAAAAAATTAAAAAATCCAGAATACACCAGCTTTCTTTACACCTTAAAGAACTGGAGAAACAACAACAAATTAAACCAACTCCACACACAAGAAGGGAAATAATCAAATTAGAGCAGAGACAAATGAGATAGAAACTAGGGATACAGTAGAATGGATCAACGAAACTAGAAGCTGTTTGTTTTTTTTTTGAAAGAATCAATATGATCGATAAACCATTGGCCAAACTAATCCAAAAGAAAAGAGAGAAGACCCGAATTAATAAAATTATAACAAAAAGGGAGAGATCACAACTTACACCAAGGAAATAGAAACAATCATCAGAAATTATTATCAACAAATATATGCCAAAAAATTAAGCAACCTGGATGAAATGGATGCATTCCTGGAAATGTATAAACTTCCAAAACTGAATCAGGAAGAAATCGACAACCTGAATAGGTCAATATCTAGCAACGAGATTAAAGCAGTGATCAAAAACAAAAAACAAAACAAAACAAAACAAAAAGCCAAAAACCCAAAAAAGACAAGACAAGAGCCCAGGACTTGATAGATTCCCTGGGGAAATTCTACCAAACATTCAAAGAAGAAATAATGCCTATTCTCCTGAAGCTGTTTCAAAACACTGAAGCAGAAGGAAAACTTCCAGAGTCTTTTTACGAAGCCAGCATTACCCTGATACCCAAACCAGGCAAAGACCCCACCAAAAAGGAGAATTTCAGACCAATATCCCTGATGAATATGGATGCCATGATTCTCAACAAGATCCTAGCTAATAGGATCCAGCAGTACATTAAAAAGCTTATCCACCATGACCAGGTTGAATTTATCCCTCAGATGCAAGTGTGGTTCAACATTTGCAAATCAATCATTGTGATAGAACAAATTAATAAGAGAAGAGAGAAGAACTACGCGGTCCTCTCAATTGATGCAGAAAAAGCATTTGACAAGATACAGCGTCCTTTCCTGATTAAAACAATTCAAAATACAGGGATAGAGGGAATGTTCCTCAACTTCATAATATCTGTCTATGAAAAACCCACAGTGAATATCATTCACAATGGGGAAAAAAATCTCACAGCCTTCCCTTTGAGATCAGGAACATGATAAGGATGCCAAGTCTTGCCACTCTTGTTCAACATAGTACTAGAAGTCCTAGCAACAACAATTGGACAACAAAGAGAAATAAAAGGAATCCAAATTGGCAATGAAGAAGTCAAACTCTCTTTCTTCGCAGATGACATAAAACTTTACATGCAAAACCCAAGAGACTCACCCCCAAACTACTAGAACTCATACAGCAATTCAGTAATGTGGCAGGATACAAAATCAATGTATAGAAATCAGTTGCTTTCTTATGCACTAACAATGAATATACAGAAAGGGAAATTAGAGAATCAATTCCATTTACTATAGCACCAAGAACCATAAGATACCTGGGAATAAACCTAACCAAAGAGGTAAAGGATCTGTACAAGGAACTACAGAACCCTCATGAAAGAAATTGACGAAGATACAAAAAGATGGAAGACCATTCCATGCTCATGGATTGGAAGAATAAAAATAATTAAAATATCTATATGGCCTAGAGCAATCTGTACTTTCAATGCCATTCCAATTAAAATTCCACCAGCATTTTTCAAAGAGCTGGAACAAACAATCCCAAAATTTGTATGGAACCAGAAGAGACCCTGAATTCGTAAGGAAATGTTGAAAAAGAAACACAAAACTGGGGGCATCATGTTGCCAGATTTCGAGCTTTACTACAAAGCTGTGATCACCAAGACAGCATGATACTGGTACAAAAACAGACACATAGACCAGTGGAACAGAGAGGAGAGCCCAGATATGGACCCTCAAATTTATGGTCAAATAATCTTCGACAAAGCAGGAAAAAATATATAGTGGGAAAAAGTCTCTCCAATAAATGGCGCTGGTTAATTTTTCTTAACTTAGTTTTGGTAAGGAATAATTTTCTAGGAGTTGGACTATTTCATTTATATTACAAACTTTGTATAACTTTGCTCCTGAATACTGTTCCTAATATGCTCTTATGGTTTTTAATATTGACAATACTTGAAGCTATGTCTCTTATGGAGATTGTGATCTCTCTCTCTCTCTCTTTTTTTATTCCTCTGATTCAAAGTTCCATCATTGTATTAGTCTTTACAAAGCACTCACAGTTTGTAGTTCTCTCTCATTATCTTTTCTTTATTTCATAATATTTTCTTCTTATCTTCGTTGTTTTCTCTCTTCATTGTTTCTACTCAATATGGTTTCTTTTGCAGTTCTTTCTGACTCTGGAGATGTGTGCTTGCATCATTCATTCCTGGCCTTTCTTTTTTACTTATTTATCTAAAGAATTTTAAAAAATTTATCTAAATGAGTAAATTTATCTAAATTATCATGAATTTCCATCTAAGCTCTTCTTCAGCTACGTCCTGGCAACTTTGTTATATTTTTATTAGTAGCATTTTCATTATCATTCAGTCAAAATATTTTCAGCTTTTATTTTGGTTTTTTGATCTATACATTATTGAAAAGAATTTCTTAACTCAAACATGGTAACTTCAGTGATGTCTTTGTTTTTGATTTTTACTGCTAGCATTGTTATAAAATATATTCTGTATGATACTAGTTCTTTTAAATGTGTTGAATTTTGCTGTATGGCACAGTATATGGTAAGTATTTATAAATATTCCCAGTAGCTATTGGATACAATTGTGGTATTTTCAAAGCTTTTATGTCTTTGCCGATTTTTGAAAGCTTGGGTTCATAATTTCTGAGAATATTATATGAAAATCTATCACAATTGTGGTAGGCTTTAATGTCTTATTTTTACTTTATCTATTTTGAGGCCTTGTAATTAGGTGCATAATTGTCTAAAGTTACATTAACTTTCTAGCAAATTAAAGCATCTATCATTATGTAGTGACCTACTTTTACCTCTAGCAATACTTTTCCTGCTTTAAAGTCCAGTTTTTTTCTAAAATTACTACAAATGCAGTATTCTTTTTTGGATTTGTATTTATCTGCATATATATTTTTATCCTTTTCCTTTAATGTTGGCTTCCTGTATCTATGTTTTTAATGTATTCCTTTAAAAAAAGTCTCTTAATTATTGCCCTTTAACTGGGGAAATTAATGTGTACATTTATTATAATTAATGAACTATCTGTGTTTATATTTCCCATAATATTATATTATTTTGTGATTTCTGTCTTTTTCACCATTTCTGTATTCTTTTTCTTGTCTTTTCCTATCTTCATTTGGATTGCTTGGTTAGTTTTTCTCACATCATTTCTTTTGTTCGGTAGTTTAAAAGTTATGCATTTTATTTCCTTTTTTTTTTTTTTAAAGATTTTATTTATTCATTTGACAGACAGAGATCACAAGTAGTCAGAGAATCAGGCAGAGAGAGAGCAGGAAGTGGGCTCCCTGCTTGGCAGAGAGCCTAATGCGGGGTTTGATCCTAGAACCCTGGGATCATGACCTGAGCCGAAGACAGAGGCTTTAACCCACTGAGCCACTCAGGCATAGTTACTGCAAAATTAACATGCGTAATTTATCAAACTATAAAGTTAATTGGTGCTAAACTCTCTTTCCAAATAACATGAAATCTTTACAATGCTTCTGTTTCAATCACCACTTCTAACATGGTGCTATTGTTGTTGTGTATTTCAATTCTATTTGTTGAAATTACTGTCCAAGAACATTATTATTATTATCTCATTCTTCTCCTTATTTATATATATCAATGTTTTCCTAGATTTACCCACATATTTTCCTTTCTCTGTTTTTAATTTCTTTCTGTATCTCATTCTTTCCATCTGGGATAATATCCTCTTTTCCTGAAATAAATGCTTAAGGATTTCCTTTAGTGAGCCTCTGCTGCTAGCAAACTCTCAGTTTTTGTTTCTTTAAAAAAAAAATCTCTATTTTATCCTGGTCCTTGAAAGGTGTATTTGATGGATACAATCTTCTTTTCTGATGCCATTATTTATCCTTCTCTTGAAGTGGCTTGTAATTGATGAGTATTTAGAATTCCCCTGTCAAGATATGTCTCCAAAGGCAAAGGAAACAAAAGCGAAAATAAACTTGTGGGACTTTATCAAAATCAAAAGCTTCTGCACAGCAAAGGAAACAGTCAACAAAACAAAGAGGCAACCCACGGAATGGGAGAAGATATTTGCAAATGACAGTACACACAAAAGGTTGATATCCAGGATCTATAAAGAACTCCTCAAACTCAACACACACAAAACAGACAATCATATCAAAAAATGGGCAGAAGATATGAACAGACACTTCTCCAATGAAGACATACAAATGGCTATCAGACACTGAAAAAATGCTCATCATCACTAGCCATCAGGGAGATTCAAATTAAAACCACATTGAGATACCACCTTACACCAGTTAGAATGGCCAAAATTAGCAAGACAGGAAACAACATGTGTTGGAGGGGATGTGGAGAGAGGGGAACCCTCTTCCACTGTTGGTGGGAGTGCAAGTTGGTGTAGCCACTTTGGAGAAGAGTGTGGATATTCCTCAAGAAATTAAAAATAGAGCTTCCCTATGACCCTGCCATTGCACTACTGGGTATTTACCCCAAAGATACAGATGTAGTGAAAAGAAGGGCCATCTGTACATGGGGACATGGGGAGATGGAGAGGAGAAGGGAGTTGAGGGAAATTGGAAGGGGAGGTGAACCATGAGAGACTATGGACTCTGAAAAACAACCTGAGGGGTTTGAAGGGGCAGGGAGTGGGAGGTTGTGGGAACAAGGTGGTGGGTATTAGGGAGGGCATGTATTGCATGGAGCACTGGGTGTGGTGCAAAAACAATGAATACTGTTATGCTGAAAAAGAAATTTTAAAAAATCAAAAAAAAAAAAAGAAATTCATATGTAAATTGGGCTCTGCCAGGAAGCATCAAGCATGTCTTTCTATGTAATTACACCAACATTTTGAATTGTTAAAGTGCTCTCATTGAATGTATTCTGGGTTATGTTCATTACTTTGTCAGTTATTTAACTATTTGGACACAAGTAATGAATCAATGTCATTTTGGGGAAGAGGTACTTCTTGTTCTCAAAAAAGAGATGAGAAGTTACAGTAATTATGTCTAATTTTTCTAAGTTAAAGGTAGAGCAGAAGGTCTTAAATTTATTCGCAAATGGTTGAAAACATATCCATTATCTGTTTTCTTCTTTCCTGGAAAAAAAAAAAAAAGCTAATCATGTTAAAAAAAAAAAAAAACACCAAAAACAATTGGAATCAAGAAGCCCTGGTTCAGGACTTACCCTGATATATTCAGCCTCATGGGACAAGGCAGAAGACCAGGGACTAAAGAACCAGGGATGTGGACTGTGAGAGAGCAAAGAAGGTTGAGTGATCTACCTCACAGCTCATGGGCCACATGGGCCCTCTCAGTAGTCCTACAGTATCTGCACTAAAAATCAGTACATCATCATGAGCAAGCAAATGAAATTGTTGGGAAAATCATTCAAATTTGGCTGGAATGCCATACAGTGTTGACCTGGCATACCTACTTTAATCTGGTCCTGGGCCTCCACAATAGGAGAATTGAATAGGAGAAAATTTCCCTATTTGCTCCTCAAAGAACTTTAAAGCCCCTAATGTATCATTTTGTCAGTTGTACAAAGACATTCACATCTCAACTTTTTAATTCATAGTCAGCTAAGCAGGAACAAAACCAAATTGCATAGTTCTGAAGAAAATATAAATGTCAGCTTGTAAACCATGTCTCCATAAAGTACTGCATTTGACAACTTGCTCCTAAATCATTTGGCCTAAGCACACCTCCTATACAACCCAATACAAATCCATACATCCAAACTCTATGTTCTGAAGTATGTCAGTACTGACACAATATTGTCTATGCATTTAATGTCAATGCTTTATCTTTCTGCAATCATACCTCTTATGTTAAAACATTTGGGGTTTCAAAAAATAATGCTATGAAAATGATTCGCTTATGGACTCAAAATAAACCCTTCTCTGTATTTAGGCAAAGGGGATACATTAGCCAATGTGTCATCAGATGACTAGCAAAGAGTTCCATGCTGTGCATGAACCAAGTAAGGTCAGACAGAGAATTATGAACTGGAAGGATTGGGGTCTCCTGAGGCCTAGGAAGAGATGTGAAGATGGTGAGACTGAAGAACTGTTCTATGAGGGTGAGGAAGTCCAGGGAGGATGCAGGAAGTAAGAAGTGCCAGAGAGAATTTTCAGGAAGGGAAGGCCCAAGTTTACAGGTACTGTAGCTCCTAATGAAAGAGCTCCAAGTGTGAATGAGATAACTGATCTGGACTGGAGCCCAAGGTCACTGGGGATCAGAAGGCTGACATACTGTGTGTCTGGATTTCCTTCTCCAATCTATCTTTCTTAAAATCGCCAGAATAATCATTCCAACAGCAAAATCTGAACTGAACTGATGCACATTTCATAAATGCCATATTGCTTACTTATTCCAACTGATAAATGCTTGCTCACTGTTCAAGTCTCTGCTCAAGAGAGGAGCCTTCCAGAGTAAAGCCTGGCATTTGCTTCTCCTCCATCTCTTAATACTGTGCACAGTCTCAGCAGCATTCATTGCTCTGTGTTGCAAATTCCACATAATCAGTTATCTTTGAAAATGCAAGATCTTTAAGGACAAAGAGTAAGATTTATTCATGTCTACACCCCAGTGCTTAACACAAAGACTGGCACATTGTGCGCAACTAATTAATATGTAAGAGTATGCGGGGTTTAAACAGGGATAAACGGTTGAATCTTCTAGAGAGATTTTTCTTTTTTTCTTCTATTATGTTATGTTAGTCACCGTACATCATTAGTTTTTGATGTAGTGTTCCATGAGTCATTGTTTCATATAACACCCAGTCCTCCATGCAATATCTGCCCTCCTTAACACCCATCACTAAATACTGAAGGAAACAAAATTAATGCACAGAAATGTAATCAATTTCTTTCTTATACACTAACAATGTAACTGTAGAAAGAGAAATTAGAGAATGGATTCCATTTACAATAGCACCAAAAACCATAAGAAACCTTGGAAAAAACCTAACCAAAGAAGTAAAAGATCTATACTCTAGGAACTATAGAACACTCATGAAAGAAATCAAAGAAGACACAAAAAATTAGAAAAACATTCCATGCTCATGGATCCAAAGAATAAACATTTTTAAAATATCTATGCTGCCCAGAGCAATCTATACTTTCATTGCCATCCCAACCAAAATACCAATGACATTTTTCAAAGTGCTGAAACAAACAACCCTAAAATTTGTATGGAACCAGAAAAGACCCTGAATTGCAAAGAAAAGGTTGAAAAAGAAAAACAAAACTGGGGCATCACATTATCTGATTTCAAGCTTTACTACAAATCTGTGATCACCAAGACAGCATGGTACTGGCATAAAAACAGACACATAGACCAATGGAACAGAAGAGAGAGTCCAGATATGGACCCTCAACTCTATGGTCAAATGATCTTTGACAAAGCAGGAAAAAATATCAAAGGGAAAATAGAGAAGTTTTTCAAATGCAGAATTCTTGGCTGTTCCCAAGACCCAATGGATCCAATCTCTCAGGCTACATTTGGACAATTGTATTTGGAGAAGCTACTTCAGATGAGTCAGATGCTGCCCATGGTTGAAAGCCTCTGCCCTAAAGATACTACTCCAAATTCCAAGCACTCACACCCCTAACATCACTCATGGGCTCTGGAGGCAGAATTTCACTGCAAAAAAATCCAGGTTCTGGAGCCAGGTGGATCTAGATTCAATCTATAGCCTTAGTCTATGGGTTCACTGACAGCCAACCATGGGAACTTGGGCAAGTCCCTACACCTCTCTGAACTTCAACTCCAGGGGTGGTTGTAAAAATTAAAGACCATGCATAGTACACAGTTGATGTTCAAGCTGGTACTGATAATAAATATTGGTAATGAATTGAAGTCTTCAGTATACTTTTCCCATTGACCTCTATCTATTACAATATCATGATCTTTTGTATATTTGCAGAGCTAATTCCTCTTCCCACAGAAGTTTCGCATTGTTGATATCATGTAGACTTCTTAGTAACTCTGAAAGGGGGCAGAGAATGTTATGTTTGCTCACTTTATAGATGCAAAACTTGCATTTTATGGCAGTGTAAAGATTAGCCTTGAGCACATCTGAATGCCTAACAAACACCTTCCTGCTCTTCTCACTTGACCACCAACTTCCCCAGTGCACATCTGACCCCCTCCCCAGGTAGTCACACAGGTGTACGGGGAGTTGGTTAGAAGCCCCAAGTAAACAGCCATTCATTAAGTCAAAAACTGCTCAGGGTAAGAGGAAAGCAGCATGCTTGAAGTGAAAGTTCTACTAGAAAGATAAGGTTCTATGTGAAGAGAAGGCCATGTGCTAAAATGCAGAGACAGGAAAGAAATGGATACATCTGAAGAACAAGCTCAGAGTTGATTCTGATGAGTAAGAGAATATGTTGGCAGGAAGCATCCTGGCCAGATCATAATGTACTTTGAATTACATTTACACTTTATTTGCTTGACAATTCAGTTTGCTGAAGATTGTTAGCAGAAAAACTGATAGCTTCAACACTGGCCCTGGCTTTTTCTTTTTTTAAAGATTTTCTTTATTTATTTGAGAGAGAGAGTGAGAGAAAGCATGAGAGGGGAGAAGGTCAGAGGGAGAAGCAGACTCCCCGTGGAACTGGGAGCCCAATATGGGAGTCGATCCCAGGACTCAGGTTATGACCTGAGCCAAAGGCAGTCACTTTGAGCTACCCAAGCACCCTGGCCCAGCTTTTTAAGTGGATTAAAATGGCGATGATGATGAAGATGATGATGATACTAAAAGCAAAGCACTTAATAAGGCACTTAACAAAGAGGACATGGGGAGATGGAGAGGAGAAGTCACTTGGGGGAAATTGGAGGAGGAGATGAACCATCAGAGACTGTGGACTCTGAGAAACAAACAGGGTTTGGGAGAGGAGAGGGGTGGGAGGTTGGGTGAGCCTGGTGAGGGGTATTATGGAGGGTGCGCATTGCATGGAACACTGGGTGTGGTGCATAAACAATGAATTCTGGAACACTGAAAAGAAAAAAAAAATAAATTTTTTTTAAAAAAAGAACTCATTTAAAAAAGAAAGAGCTCATAGAGAAAACAGATTGATGGTTGCCAAGGCAGGGGATGGGGAGATGGAAGAAACCTGTGAAGAGGGGCAAAAGGTACACACTTACAATTATAAAATAAATAAATCATGAAGATGTAATGTACAGATGGTGACTATAGTTAGTAATACTGTATTACATATCAGAAAGTCACTAAGAGAGAAGATCTTTAAATTTCTCATCACAAGAAAGAAAATTTATAACTGTGTGGAGATGGATGGTAATTAGACCTACTGTGATGAGCACCTCACAATGTATACAAATGTCAAATCATTATGTTATACACCTGAAACAAATAAGATGTATGTCAGTTATACCTCAACTTAAAAAAAGAATTAACTCATTTAATTCTCGCACCCACCCTTAGGGCAGGGCATATTTATACAAAGCAAACAAAAACACTAATTTGAAAAGATACACGCACCCTCATGTTTTATTGTGGCGTTATTTATAATAGCCAGGATATGGAAGCAGCCCAAGTGTCCATTGATAGATCAGTGGATAAAGAAGACATGGTGGATATATACAGTGGAATATTACTCAGCCATAAAAAGGGATGAGCTCTTGCCATTTTCAATGACATGAATGGAGATAGAGAGGATAATGCTAAGTGAATAAGTCAGAGAAAGACAAGTACCATAGGATTTCACTTATATGTGGAATTTAAGAAACAAAACAAAAGAGCAAAGGAAAAAAAGAGAGAGAAAGGAACCAAGAAACAGACTCTTAACTACAAAGAACAAACTGATGATTACCAGAGGGAAGGTGGGTGGCAGATGAGGGAAGCAGGTGAAGGGGATTGAGTGCCCTTATCATGATGAGCACTAAGTAATGTATAGATTTGTTGAATTGCTATATTGTACACCTGAAACTAATATAACACTGTATGTTAACTATACTGGATTAAAATTTTTAAAAAGAACAAATAAATGTAAAAAATGTAATTTATTTATTTTTTTAATAAACATATAATGTGTTATTAGCCCCAGGGGTACAGATCTGTGAATTGGCAGGTTTACACACTTCACAGCACTCACCATAGCACATACCCTAAATGTAAGTTTCTAATATAATTTAGTGTTTGTAGAAATCTACCTGCCAGGTGGATCAAAGATGTCTTATTAAACATCTTTATAAATAGAAGGACGGTTGGTAAGGATGAGTCATTTTCATCTTCATCCACATTTTGCAGGCAAGGAACTATTCACAGATGTTTTAAGAATTTCCTTCTATCTGTCAAGCCCATTATTTGGTCTGATGGGACCAATGCCTCACAGAAACCAAATAAGTAATGGCTCAAGCAAAGAAAACACAGGAAGGACAGGCACCCAGCTTGTGTTTGCTGTGAGACTCCTTCATCTTTCCTGGCCATGCATTCTAGAAGACACTTGGCAATAAAAGGTAGAAGAATATAAAGACTGGAAGAGTTAAAGAGAGGGATCAAGAGAAAAAAAACAGAGCTGAAATACTTCAGCTATCTTTGAAAATGACCAGAAATCTAAAAACATAGAACCTTTTCAAACTTGCAACTGAAATGGAAAAAAGGATAATGATAAGTAAGAGCATGCCCAAAACATGGTCTAAGCTGTCCTGGGTGTCCTGCAAGAGTGTTAGAAATCTCTATGCCAAGAGAAAAGCCCCATCTGGATGCTTTGGACACATCCTTCACTGACCTCACACTCACTGAGCTCATCTTGGATGGCTTTGTGGATAAGCAAATCATGTTGGATGTGCTGCTTTTAATATCTGTTCTTGTTCTCTTATTTCTCTTTGCATAATCTCCAGAGTAATTTCAGTTCCAAACTTTCCTGAAATATTATTTCCAGGGCACTCCATTCTGATCATTTATCTATAAATGCAGAAGTCACTCCTTCAGTGAGTTTTGCTATGTAATATTCTTCATAAGTAGCTGTGATGGAGACTAGCTGGTTGTTCTCCAAGCTGTGTTTCTTTACTGTTGGGCACCCAGCTATGACATTTCCCAGACTCCTTTGCTGTTAGGGGCACCCATGTGACGGAAGTCTAGACTTAGACTGTGGACAGAATGAGGTCCACTATTTTCAGACTGGCCCACAAAACCTTCCCTAATGCGGTGGGTGTTCTGCTTCAGTCATGTTGAGTCTGACATGCCATTGAGACATCCAGATCTGTGGGTTAGAAGCTCATGGGAAAAACAAGTAGAATCACTGACAGAGATGTGATTGCCCAGAGACTGGAGAATGAGAAAGAGCCAAGGGCAGATCCATAAAGACCACTAGCACTTAACAAGTGAAACTATCCCCAGAAGCTGGAGACACAGTTTAAGAAGGAAAAAGGAAAAGAAAATTAGGGTGAAATGTTCATGAAAATTGAGGAAGGAGAGAGCTTCCAGGAGGCAGGAAACAATCATGACAATTGCCACTGCAAGTTCAATAAAATGAGGAAAGAAAAATGTCTATCAGATTCACCAGTGCCAAGGTCTTTGACAGCATCTGTCAGCTTCTGGTGGGGAATGGGAAAGAGGGACTCGGGAGAGCACAGAGTACAGTCTTCAAGAGTTTGAGGATAGGGGGCACCTGGATGGCTCACTCAGTTAAATAGCTGCCTTCAGCTCAGGTCATGATCCCAGGGTCCTGGAATCGACCCTGCTCAGGCCCCCTGCTCTGTGGAGAGCCTGCTTCTCCCTCTCCCTCTGCCTGAGGCTCTGCCTACTTGTGCTCTCTCTCTCTCCAAGTAAATAAGTAAAATCTTTAAAAAAGAAGAGAGAGAGAGTTTGATGACTGAATGAGAAGGCAGAATTGTAGACAGGGAGTGTAGCCTTATGTTTATGAGGGAAAAGAAGACAGGAAAACACAATAACAAGACAGAAAAAGCATAGCAATAGAAAGATGAAGTAAATTAGAACATGGATCTTCATTACCATTCTAATTTTGTATGTGGTGGGGAGGAGGGTTAGACAGTGATAGAGAACACACATTAAAAAAAAATCTAAAAAATAATAAACAAAAATGTTAAAAGTGATTATCTTCTAGGGATGTTTATATGTGGGTTCTATTTTTCTTCTTCGTAATTTTGTGTATATTCCAGATTCTATACAGTGAATACTCTATTGCATTTATCACAGTAAAGGGATTTTGGTTTGGGTTTTTAATGCAAGAGATTCAAACATTTATAAGCAGAAGACCAAAGGGAAATTGGTAAGAAGGAGAAGGGCAGTTTGTGAAATGAAGTTGTTGACTTAGTGGCAAAAGTTCTCATCTGATACTTCATTTTCTCAAGGCCACAGCTGAGGAAGAAGTGGGGACGCATGAGCTGAAGAGCTCAGAGCTGAAAGTTGAGGTACCCTGAAACACATGGTCAGCAATCCCCCACTCACTGCCAGGAACCAATGCTCCCTGCCAGCAACCCTTGTCTAGGCTGTCCTACCTTGCTTCCTCAGACTGCTCAGACTTCCCACGGCTGTGATCCTTGCTCAGAAGCTGTCCTTCTCTCTCCTTCTATCAAAATTAATTTTTCTGTTTATCCCTTTGTGACCCCACTCCAAGCCAACATCATTACCTAGCCATGCAGTGGAAAGCACTCCATGAATTAACTCACTGTATAAAGCTGAGAGTGAACAATGACTAATACTCCTTCCTCCTGATGAGAAGTTGCAATTTTTAAGTGTTTATTTTAATCCTCCATTGCAATGAGAAGTTGCATTTTAACACAAGACTTTTAGAGCCATGTGTATTAATCAAGAGGTGGGCGTTTCCAACTCTGTGGCACTTGGGCAAGAGAACTTTTTTTTCCAATGGAAGAGAAGGATTGTTCAGTTTTCTTTAAACCCACCTTCTAAGTAAAGGTATGACAGCCACATTGACAGGGGAATTATTTTTTTTTAATTTATTTTTTATTTATTTACAGCATAACAGTATTCATTATTTTTGCATTACACCCAGTGCTCCATGCAATCCATGCCCTCTATAATACCCACCACCTGGTACCCCGACCTCCCACCCCCCGCCCCTTCAAAACCCTCAGATTGTCTTTCAGGGTCCATAGTCTCTCATGGTTCACCTTCCCTTCCAATTTCCCTCAACTCCCTTCTCCTCTCCATCTCCCCTTGTCCTCCATGTTATTTGTTATGCTCCACAAATAAGTGAAACCATATGATAATTGACTCTCTCCGCTTGACTTATTTCACTCAGCATCATCTCTTCCAGTCCCGTCCATGTTGCTACAAAGGTTGGGTATTTGTCCTTTCTGATGGAGGCATAATACTCCTAGTGTATATGGACCACATCTTCCTTATCCATTCGTCCATTGAACATTTTTTCATGTGTCTGCTAGCCATTTGTATGTCTTCACTGGAGAAGTGTCTATTCATATCTTCTGCCCATTTTTTGATATGATTGTTTTGTGTGTGTTGGGTTTGAGGAGTTCTTTATAGATCCTGGATATCAACCTTTTGTCTGTACTGTCATTTGCAAATATCTTCTCCCATTCCGTGGGTTGCTTCTTTGTTTTGTTGACTGTTTCCTTTGCTGAGCAGAAGCTTTTGATCTTGAAAACAAAAATAAAACTGGTGGCATCACGTTACCTGATTTCAGGCTTTACTACAAAGCTTTGATCACCAAGACAGCATGGTCATGATCCCAGGGTCCTGGAATCGACCCCTCAACTCTATGGTCAAATAATCTTTGACAAAACAGGAAAAAATATACAGTGGAGAAAAGAGAGTCTCTTCAATAAATGGTGCTGGGAAAACTGGACAGCTATATGTAGAAGAATGAAATTCAACCATTCTCTTACACCGTTCACAAAGATAAACTCGAAAAGGATAAAAAAACTCAACGTGAGACAGGAATCCATCAGAATCCTAGAGGAGAACATAGGCAGTAACCTCTTTGATATCAGCCACAGCAACTTCTTTCAAGACATATCGCCAAAGGCAAAGGAAACAAAAGCGAAAATGAACTTTTGCGGTCCAATTGTTGATATTCTGTGCTCCTTTTAAATTATCTTTATCTGACCCATAAGCATATTTTTCAGTGTGCTTATTCTAAATCTCTTCTGGTCTCCCAAATCCTGCACTTCATCCCTACTTACTCACTCTTGGCAAATGACCTTGTTTCCCACTTTCTGCAGGAAATTGATAAAGGCATCTGACTCCCCTTGCTTCTCTTCATCTTAACCTTCTCTGCGTTCCTACTTTGGTTCTACTTCCCATGCATCTCAGAGACAGAACTCTGCCTCACTTCCAGGGGCGACATTCCCATTTGGTCTACCCTCCATCACTTCCTCAGGGACTCCTCTGTCATATTATCCACAGTCAGTTCTCTCTGATGACTCTTACAGGGTCTTCCTCCTCCCTTCCCTAGGCTTCACACATGCTCAGTTCTTCCCAACATTATAACACCCCTGTCTTTGAGGCCAGTCCTGTCATGCTGGTCCCTCATTTTTCCTCTCCCTTCCTCATCAAACTTCTGGTATAGATATCACTGTCTTCTGGTACAGAAACCAATACACTTCTGGTATATTTTTACAACCCTGTCTTCATTCTGGGACCCACCAACGCTGTTCATGTATATGTATCTTATTAGAGTTAGAATGCTCTTTCTTTCACTGTTATTTATATACATTTTTCTGCCAGTTTTTTATGACTTCAGTCTGTTGTCTCTTGAAAATTTTCCACCATTAGATGACAAACTTCTACATTCAGATGCTATGTCTCACTCATCTTAATGTCTTGCAGTATCTACTGCAGTGAAGTATAGTCTTTCTTAAATATTACTTTCTCATAAGGTCTGCATTGATCTTCCTACTTAAAGCTTCAACTGTGTCCCACCTCTAGTGTTCCCGAATTTCCCTTACCCCTTATTAAGTGAAATATGTTAAATTGGAAAGGAGATTGCCTTCTAAGAATGGTTTCCCAATAATTTATAAATGTGTGTCTGAGAGATTTGGGATCACACAGTCTGATCAAGGTGACTCAGGGACATGGCAGCAGCACAAAAGTTGTGACTAATAAAGAACCTAATCAATCATGTTGCATATATTTTAAGATTTTATTTATTTATTTGAGAGAGGAGAGAGAGATTGAGAGAGCATGAGAGGGGAGAAGGTCAGAGGGAGAAGCAGACTCCCAAGCAGGAAGTCTGATTCGGGGCTTGATCCCAGGACTCCAGGATCATGACCTGAGCCAAAGGCAGTCACTTAACCAACTGAGCCACCCAGGCACCCCAATCATGTTGTATTTTATATACAGGATGATTTGAATAGAATCCACGGGAGGGAAGTTGTAGAGCAAGAATTGTTGAGAGATCTTCCACTGTTGGGGGGCAGGGCAAGGACAGAGCATGCTGGTTAGCCTCCTGCCATATCTGGTTTGCTGGATGAACCTGGCTCTGTAGGAAAGATGGTTGCTTCAGGCTGACTCAGACCTTGAAGTCAGGCCACCGGACACTGAGAGACTATCCAAGAGCTCAGAAAAAGCCTTTGGTGGCAGGTGATAAGGGTTCACTTCCGCCTGAGTTCTGGGTCTCCACACAATCTCAGGGCTGATCACCTGAGGGGAGCTGGCTCCCCATGACTGCACTCTGGAAAGACATTAGACATCAAATCATTAAAATTTCAGTTTACAGTGAAAAACAGGCTGTTTTTCTCTAGCAGGAAAATATGCAGGAGAAACTGGTGGTAACCAGAGGGATGCTGATACCTTCCTCTGCCTTCACCACAGCTGGTGAGCAGTATGTGGTCCTACATACTTCCAAAGCAAGTGAGGTGTTTGCTGTGTCCACAATTCAGAAATAACATCAAAGCTATGTTCACACATGCATACTTACTATAGCAGCTTCCACCGCTGCATTACTGGCGGGAATCAGTGGAATAATCCCTGCAAAGACTTTGAAATTATCTTTTCTCTTTCAGTCCATCTGTGCCCGGACACTTGCCTTTCTTTTATGCTTTATTTAACTTAGTAACAAACATCAGCATACGCAATAAGAGGACACACTAGCTTGATAACAGGGATGAAAAATAAATGAAGATGTTGTTGGTGTGGAGGGAAGGAGAATTCAACCAGGACTACTGAGCCCTCCACCCCCGCCCCGAGATTTCGACCTGTGCAGGCAAATTACCAAAGGGGCCAACCCACGACCTCATGAAAGAGCTGCTTCTTTATTTACCATGGCAAGGCCCAAGAGCCAGCTTTCCCAGCATTGATAAAACCCTGCTGAAATCCGTCAGCTTGGACTAGTGGGAGGCCTCAAGGCATCTCAATAAATAGTAATGTAAACAATGCTTTACTGCAGCAG
The DNA here is from genome assembly GCF_022355385.1 of Mustela nigripes. Classification (NCBI taxonomy): domain Eukaryota; kingdom Metazoa; phylum Chordata; class Mammalia; order Carnivora; family Mustelidae; genus Mustela; species Mustela nigripes. The sequence continues at coordinate 141,876,244 of NC_081561.1, read as the reverse complement.
AGTGTTTTCATCCCCGTGGAAGATGTCTTGGAGCACACGGTTCCCAGGGCAGAAGATCAGAGAGTGTGTTATAAATTACCCAGCAAAAAGAATGATCATTTCCTTGGGCTGTTTCTAATTGACAGAGCAGATGTTGACCAACACACACTTCATCTATCTGGGATTTCACAACTTGGTGTCACCATGTGAGACCGGCACTCCAGGATGCAATCAACCCGCCATGGAGACGCCTTGCAGGGGTGGAGGGGTTTGTGTGTACCCTGCAAACATTCACCACAAGAAGACCCTTACCTGGACCCTGCTGTGTCTTGGTCACACTGAGAAGACTCTTAAAATCTGAAAGTCTTGGGGCGCCTGGGTGGCTCAGTGGTTTGGGCTGCTGCCTTTGGCTCAGGTCATGATCTCAGGGTCCTGGGATCGAGCCCCGCATCGGGCTCTCTGCTCCGCAGGAAGCCTGCTTCTCTCTCTCTCTCTCTCTCTCTGTGCCTGCCTCTCTGCCTACTTGTGATCTCTGTCTGTCAAATAAATAAATAAAATCTTTAAAAAAAAAATCTGAAAGTCTTGGTGAATCACAGGTAACCTCTGAGTCTCTACCATCCACGTTGCTTCCTGAAGGATAATGTAAATAAAAAATAGTTGCTAAAGGCCTGTCATAAATTTACTTGCTCAGAATAAAACAACTTTAATCAATTCTCTTTACATCAAGCTATATGGAATATTAGTTTCACTAATGAAACGTTTATTCTATAGATCGTGTAAGTAGAGAAATGTGTAAATTCTATACTGGATTGATGACAAAGACATTCCTTTTTTGCCTCTGACCCTGAGCTGTCCCACTGTTTACTTCTGTCTTCCTAAAATGCTAACTGACACAGAAGAAAATCTACTTACTGGGAGGTGGTGAGGTAAATAAGACATGTATATGAAAATGCCTGGCTTGAGCCCTGTATTCAGAGGATTCTGAATACAGAGATGACTTTGAAAATAGAATTTCTAGTTCACAAATTGTGGCACTGCCTCTAAATACATTTTTCACCCAAGAACTCAGCAAATTTATTTTGGGAGTCCTTGATCTAACTCACCCAGGATCAATGGGTACTGAAAATGTGTCTTATGGCAGAAAATGTGGGGGAAGCTGGGTGAGAATCGTAGTAAGAAAACACATTTATCAAATTCATTTCCTGAGCAGAAACCACATTTCTTCAGCTCAGTTGTAAGCTGTTCCTTGTGTGAGTTGTTTCTCTGTAATTGGGGCCATGGGCCACAGCCCTGCAGTAGCTTCTGGACCTGAGGTGACTTCTGGGAGCCAGACCCATACCTTTCCCCTCTTGGGGACACATGAGTTGTCAGCAGGGAGGGTCTGAGTCATGAGTAGGTAAGGGGAGAGCTCTTTGACATGAATCATTATGAGCATTTGGATTTCCAAAGGAAGTTTTGGACGAGGCTCTGTTGAGTATCCAAAGGGCTGGAAAAAGAGAGGAGGGAATGGAAAGGCAGCTTAATGCCAAGTCTATGGAAATACTGTGTGAAAAGCAACTCAAGGCAGATGGTCTGTTCTGGAAAGTGAATGGGCCCTTCAGAGGGTGCTGGTTTTTGTTTAATGAAGAAAAAGGAACAAACAAGTAGATGATCAAGATGGCTTTGTGGCCATCGAGAGAAGGGCTGAGCCGAGAGAGAAAGCTACCTGCAGGCTGAAGGCACATGAACACGCTGGATGTGGGCTAGGGACCCAAATTCTGATCTGTGTTCTATGCTGACCAGGGACATGAGCCTGGGAGAATAATTCATCTTTCTGGGTCTCTGTGTTTTCCTGTATTAGAGGGGGCCTTGGGCCTTATGATTCCCAATATTATATTATCCTAGTCCCTGGCTTCTGGGAGGCCCACTGAGGACGAGCAGCATGTATTGTTTGCTTACGATGTCCCAGGCACTGTGCTAGGAGATTATATATGTTTTCCCATTTACTCTTTGCAGGCATCCCTACGGGCTAAGTAAAACTTTTCCTATTTCAGGGGTGGAAATGGAGTCTTGAAAGAGTGAAGTAACTCGGTGAGCTGCATAGGCATAAAAGGTTTTGGAGGCAGCGTTAACTCTGAGAAGGGCTGACTGGATGATTCAGGAGATTTGCTTCTGTCCCTGTGGCATCCAGAGAGAAGAGGCCAGCCTGGTCCCAAATCTGTTCTAGTCCAGTGGCGGAATGTCAGTTTCTCTGGGGTCCTCTCGTAAGCTGGAGGATGTTTTCTTCTTTCATGCTCAATAGTTTTCATGTTCAATGTTTTCTTCTTTCATCTTCAAAGGGGGAGCCAGGAAGGTCAATGAAGAATTATCCACAACCCTTCGGCCCCAGCTCAGGGATACCCCAGCTCTGCAGAAAAATGACCTGGGAATCAAAGAGTCTTAAGACTTTAGATATAAAAGGATTTCTGCATTCAGCAGCTCTAATACGTGAGTCCGTCTGAAACCAGTAGCCTAAAGCCATATCCAGAAACTTCAGGAGCAGAGCGTCTGGGTAGCTCAGTTGGCTGAGCACCTGCATTCGGTTCAGTTTGGACTCCCTGCTCAGTGGGGAAGTGGGGAGTCTGCTTCTCTCTCTCTCTCTGCCCTTCCTCCCTGCTTGTGCTTGGGCACACTCTCTTGCTCTCTCTTTCAAGTAAACAAACAAACAATAAATATTTAAAAAAAGAAAGAAAGAAAAAGAGAGGAACTGCAGGAGATTCCAGTCTCTGGAGCTCCCCAGGGTGGGCTGACGGGGGAGTTCAGAGTACTGTGTGCAGAGTTCATTCTGGACTGAGACTCTGGCTCCTTTGCATCTTTCAGGCTCTGGGGATGCCTGGCACTGACCTATTCTGAGGTGGGCTTGTGCCGTGAAAGTAGGGCCTGGGGCTTTTCAAGGAGGTATCTGGGAAATGGGGTTCGGATTCATGGCAAGAGTCAGCACCACAGGTAACTAGAAGTCCAGATGCCTTTTTTCCCATGACCTAGAAATGTTTGTGTGGAAGCCTTCTCGGTGTCTCAGAGTTCCGTTTTGCTGCAGTGACTGAAGGCGTGGAAGTGTAAGTCACTTGGAAATATGTTAGAGAGAAGGGTGGTATTTATGGCTGTTCTTTTTTTTTTTTTTTTTTCCAGTGTTAGATTGTTCTTTTAGTGGGTGATCCAGGTCTTTTCCTTCTCTATTCTATTACCTTTATGTTTCTGCAGTTTGGACATTGCCCTTATGCTATTTGATAGTGGAGGGAAGGGCGACAGAGAAGACCCAGTCAAGGAATATTGGTCCAATGGTGGTAGGAGGAGATTCATGTCAAGTGTTAGGCATACTATTAATGTGGTGAGATCTGAGGGCCACAGTGGGCCACTAACCACATAGAGCAATCTCCTCAAAGAGAACTCCTTGCTCAGATTAGCCAGCACAGATACGGGTAGTGAGAATGGGGTCCCGTGTGGTGTTCAAGGGATAAATGGGGCAAGCGAGGGAAGAAGTCACAGAGGGCGGTGTTCCGAGCAATCAGAAGAGAGTGAGCGTCCTTAGAACCTGTCAGGAGGCAAAGACGGTAAGAAGAGGCAGGGCTGATGGCTTGAGTAAGGACTGCACTGTTTATATTAGGAAAGCCGTATGATGAGCTAATGGGAAACACCTTGGGCTGAGGGCTCTGAGAGAACAGGGTTCCATCCCAGATTCTATCAAGTGTTTGTGTGACATGTGAACACTCCTGAATCCCTTTGAGACTCAATTTTTGCGTCTGTGAAATGAGGGGTTGAACTGGATGGGCCTTGGGATTTCTTTCAGCTCTAAATTAGGATGATTATGACTATTAGACTCAGAAAAATTTATGATTCATCTGCTGCATGGGAGGCCCTTCTTGAGGGCCTGCAGCCTCTGATGGGCCATGTGTATTCTGGGCATGAGAAGCAGGAGTGAGTCCTGCTAGAGCGGAGCATACCAGGGTCCCACAGCATCTTCTATCGGATCCGAGAACTCCAAGTGCTGGTCACACAGCTTCACTGACAGAAGTGATACAAATCCCGAATGTCACAACACAGACACCGAAGCAAATCAGGGACATGGTCGCCTTACAAAGCTGATCTGGAACGACTACCAGCCCAGAGGTTTCTGTATCCTCAACACTTAAAAATGTGGATGATGAGCACATGGGTGTTTGTTATAGTATTCTTTATGTATGTTTTAAAATACTTCACAATGACAGTGATCTTTATTTGTTAGGAAAAATGTAGGGAGCAGGCATCCTGGTGCAGTTGATAGCTGACTGTTTTGGTGTCTGGTAGGTAGGCTACCAGACACCAAAAGGTAGGCTGAACTGTATTAAGAGTTCTTGGAGCCTCAAGACTAAGGGTAGCACTGCCTGCCCACTTGAAATGAAGACCACCCTCACCTTCATTCCCCCCTCCTGGGCTATGCGGGTGAGCCCTGTGGTGAGGAGAAAGCGTGAGCACTGGATCCCGTCTCCGCACCTCTGGTTATGATGACCTGAATTTCCCTGAGTTCAGAACTTCCCACAGTCCTACAGTTTCTCAGATGGGAGGAAAAATGGGGGTGATAATGGAAACGGAAAGAGAGAAAAGGCCGAGGGTCCCCCGCCTCCCAGGGAGCTGTAAGCAAACCCTTTCCCCTTTCCCAGAGCGCAAATACTTAGGTCAGACACAATAGCGTGAGGACAAGAAGCATTCCAAGCCACATACAGACATGGAATTTATGCATTTTCTGTGTCTGTTAAAGGCCCTGGGGGTTACAGGGCGGGGACTGGGGGACTACTCTCAGACTACAGAGAGGCCCTTTTCTCTAACGGATCTTTGAGCATCCTCTCATGGAACTTTGGCACCCATGCTGAAAGCCAAAGATGAAAAATTTATTTAAAAAAGATAAGCAGTGACTTTAACTGCTAAGAATAAACTCCTGCCTGTGGACCTCCCGGCTTTACATAAATCAATTTCTTGACAATTTTGCTCCATTTTCCACATACGTAATAAGAATTGTCGAGATGTTCACCTAGATTAACCCTCCTTTCATTTCCTTTAAACAAAGAAGGCAATATGAGAAAGCAAGTTTTCTTTCCTTTCCCTATGTGTTGGTACTAGAGAAAGTTGGCAGTTCTAGAAACTGAAGTATGCTTGAAGCAGATGGAGCTAAGGCTGTACTGGCATAATACATATTAAGTGGGGACTTTATAATGCCAAATTTAATTTTATATATTAAACTTACAAAATGTTTCTTCCTTCCATTATTCATACTATTACTTTACTTCTTTTTAGATGGATTGTTGCTGCCTAAGATTCAGGACAGCTAAACTTTGGACTCCGTGTCTTAAGCTCTATTTTTTACCTTAATGAAACACTTAATTCTTTTAAGATGAAATAAGGACTTAAATGCTTCTTTCTTAGCTTGGTCTTGAAAACTGGCATGCTATTCTCTTGAGGCGTTTTGGGTAAAAAAGAGTTCCCTTAAACCAACTTTTTATCCTTTCCAACTTGGGCCAATTACTTCCCTCACCGCCTTCTTTCCATGGATCCAGAGGAAAAGAAATTGAATTGTATTTTTAGGTTGCTATTAAATGTTAACAATTTCTAATGTATTTACTTATTAGAGATGCACTATTTTGGGCTGTAGTGGAAGGATGGGTTTTGAGATCATACAAGCCTGGATTCAGATGTTGGCTATAATGTATGCTGTGATCTTGGGAAAATTTCCTATCCATTCAAAGGCTTCAGTTTTCTCATCTGTAAAATAGGAATATTGATACAAGCCACTCTGATTAGCTGTGAGTATTAGATGAGAAAAATGTGAAAAAAAAAAAAAAAGTGCTGTGTCAGATACTAAATGCTCAATGAAAGTGAGACCATCCCATTTCCTTGACATGGTGTAGCTCACAAAACTAGATCTTATAGAGACATTCCAAATGGACAGAGGGGCAACAAGGTTGGGAAGTTCTCTGAGAAGGGCAAGATAGGAGGCCAGAGGGAGACACTAAAGAGGGGGCATCTTCAGCAGCAGGGGAATGAGAGCCACCCAGCTCCACCCAAGCTCCCCCATCCTTGCAAGCATTGGGCCTAGTGGGAACTTGAGGAGGATGGGGAAGAACATGTGAGTCACAGATCCACGGGCCCGGCTCTTAGAGAGAGATGACAGGGACTGCTCTGGAGGTTTTGAAGAATGCTGAGACTCAGGACAGATACTCTGTTTTGGAGTAAGTTGTCTAATCGGTTTGAGTTTTCTTATTTCTAGAATATGAGGACGGAGTCAGGGCTGGTGTGTGTGTGTGTGTGTGTTTTAAAGATTTTATCTATTTATTTGACAGAAAGAGATCACAATTAGGCAGAGAGGCAGGCAGAGATGGAGGGGGGAACAGACTCCCTGCTGAGCAGAGAGCCTGATGCAGGGCTTGATCCCAGGACCCTGAGATCATGACCTGAGCTGAAGACAGAGGCTTTAACCCACTGAACCAACCAGGCACCCCCTGTGGTGTATTTTTAAGCACCCTAACAACTACATGGTATTCTAAAAATATTTTGTATATGAATAATCCAATGGTGGTGGTAGTAATTGGGAGGCACCAGGTTGACTGATGGCTGAGTTGATTGTGAAAAGTCATGCGAAGTGGAGTTTTCATTGTTATTTTTTGTTTTTGAAAGAGAAATGAAGAGCTTTACTGTTGTTGTTTTACCATATGGGGTTGTCATATCCAAGATAGCTTCGTGGTCCAATATCACCAGCTCCAGCCACCAGCTCTTCTTCCAGATGGCAGGAAGGAGGAAGGCAAAGGGCTAGCTCCTTCCCACTGATGAGTTTCTAGGAACCACATGCAATATTCCGCTCCTATCTCAATGACTAAGACGGGGTCACATGCACACCATCAGCTGCTAGGACGTCTGGAGAATCAATGATCCCAACTGAAAATTCGAGTTCTTCCAGGAAGAAGAGGTTAGAGTCTGCTGGAAGGCACTTCTCAGTCTCCGTTGTTAGAATTTATGTGTATGATCCCATTCCAGCTAGCGCTGACATTAGCTCCGGGTCTTGAAATTAATCAAAGAATTTTCTGGGAATGTTCTTAGTAACTTCTGACCAGAGATGGAAGGCTTGTATATGCCAAAGGCATGAGCAAATTGGTGAAATAGAGGTTTGTTTTAGTGCCATAGTAAACGTGGGTTTAAGTTGAAACATGTACCTTTGTTATACATATAATTTTATAAAATTACTATTCCCCAAAGAATCTCCTGCCTGCATTGGTTATTTATAAATATGTTTATGAAAGTTACTCATTTTATAATATTTGTGAAGATTTGTGCCAGGCACTATGGGGGAATAGATCATTTCCTTGAAGGAGTGTATAGTAGGGTAGAATAATAAAGATTATTTCACACAAACTTGAAAAGTACACAATAGAAGCATGAGTGGGAGTCTAATGGTCAAATCATTAGCTGACAAGGCCAGACAGTGTTGTTATCCTGTGCTTGACCTTAAACTGGCATATGTTGTGCGTGCAAAGGTTTCTTAGCTCTGATTGCACTCAAGGCCTTGACTAGGGTTTGGTTATTGTTCATACCCTTTCAAAGAAGAAGAGAATAGCTCCCACTATTTTCTATAAAAATCTGATTCAGAATCAAGCCTAACAGCTGTTTTTCATGATAAATTTCAGAGGTATAGTTTTCAGCTGCAAGTCTGACCGCCTTTCTGAAATCAGTCCATTGGCACAGGGCATAGTGAGGAGTATCCCAAGGAAAGTGAGGGAAAATGGTATTTCTCTACTCCTCAGGACAAAAGCAAGTCAAAAGCAGTGTAGAACAGATTTGCAAAGGAGATGGGGTAGATAGGCACTTTAAGGTCCAACAAAAAATGAGAGTTCATTGGAATACAAACAGATACAGGTAGCCAGTGGCAGGTGCTGAGAAGGAATTATGTGACAGCCGTAATATCCCATATCTAACCCCACAGAGTTCAGGTGATAACCTTATGGCAGGATGCTGAGTCTGCCTGATCTAGTGACATTTCTTTGATCCCATCCATGAAATTTCCTCAAGCCCATCAATATGTGAAATGATAACTTTCAAAATGTGGCAGCTTAGACTGTATCCAGCTGAAGTGGAGTCCAAAAACATGTTCATGGGTCATGCTTTGTCATTTTCCTCAACAGTGTCCATGATTCTGATGCTCAGACAAGCTAGATATGGCTGCATGAGTCATGGTAATATCTTTTAACTACTTCTTATTTCTGAGATTTTCGTCACAATTTACTTTCTACAAAGCAACATCAGCATTTTTTGGTCTAAGAATAGAAATAGCAATGAGGGGGCACCTGGGTGGCTCAGTTGGTTGAGCATCTGACCCTTGATTTCAGCTCAGGTCATGATCTCTGGGTTACGAGATGGAGCCCTGCATAGAGCTCTGCGCTCAGTGTGGTGTCTCTTTCTCTGCCGCTACCCCCTTCATTCTCTCTCTCTCCCTCAAATAAGTAAATCTTAAAAAAAAAAAAAAAAGGAATGGCAGTGAGGCTGGTAAGGTGATAACAAGCTCATTTTGTAAAGAGAGAAACAGAGCACTGGGCTATTTGCACAACAAGCGTTAGGCACCTGGTACATCTGGATTTTTAGTCCTCTACATATTTCATGGCTGAATTTCCCTGTAGAGAAGATTTATCCCTGCACCAGATATACCATGGAAAGCTTTATTTTTATGTATGTATGTATGTATGTATGTATGTATTTATTGGAAAGTTCCATTTTTAGAGGAACACAAAATTCTTCGTGTGTGCCAAGAAATATGGACATATTTAAAACATGAAAGCAGTTCCATGACAAATAGGAAGTTCTGTTTTCTGAGAAGAGTATTCTGTTGTAGATATATTGATTGGGAAACCTACATTTCCAATTGAGTCTTTGGCTCATTATCAGCTAAGTAATGAACTGAAGTCTCGGGGATGTGCTAAAATTAGAGATGATGGCTCCCAGCTTGGGTTCTTTAAATGGACTTGTCTGGAAGATGTTGGGCCTGTAGCCTTGTGGGAGTTATATTCTTGAGAGAATGCTCTGCTGAGAATGAGCATGTGGTACAGGAGAAGTTGTCTGGGTGGAGCTGTGTAACCGCCACCCACATTCAAGCTCCCAGAGCCCCAGGTAGGGCGACTCCTACTGAGCTAAATGTGGTATTTGGTCCGTGAGTGGTTGCCCAGGATGGCCTGTTTCTTCTGGGGATAACGGGGTCCTCTGCTGCTGATAAGCCGGGGTCAATACTGAAGTCATGGCAGGCATTTTGGATTTTGCCTCTTCTGATACTTGGCTGGATCAGCAGTAAACACTAAACAAAAATGACCCACCAATCCTTTCTTCAAACCTCCTCTTCTGTGTCTCCTGTGGCAGCTATAACGTGCAGGCCCATTACTGCAGATGAGTGCCCACTGCAAAGTTCCATTTCTTTGCCTCTTTGGCGGCCTTACTTTCTCTATGTCTGCCCTGAGAGGTTTTGCCTCACTTCCTTCTTTCTGAGTGAATCAGGAGTGGTTTCATGATTTTAGTTGTCATTCATTCTCGCTCATCAGAGAAGTTTACTGTGGCCCTTGCAGCCTCTTCCAACGGCAGTCTGGATTCTGTGGAGCAGTCCAGTTAGAACAGGCTGTCTTCAGAGGGAAGCCAAAGCCAAACAGACTTGGTCACAGGTTGTATGGCAGGTGTGAACCACCCATCAGGCAGATAAGTGGATGGTTCTGATCTCTTTTTGAAAGGATCGTGGTAACAGAACCACAAGAAGTGGGATAATTATTCAGTTACTGTAATGGTTGGCTTAAGCAATTGCCTAGTGATCTTTCTTTAGCTTATTGGCTAGTCCTTGTGACAAGGAAAATGACCAGAGTAGCCAACATTGTACCATTAGAAAATGCTTGGCTGCAGTCACGTTTAACCAAGTTAAACCATTGGTTTGCATGCATTCAAGTATCATTTTATCTCCATTATGTACCTTCCAATCTTCTCTTCTTTTTTTTTTTTTTTTGAATTTTTTAAAAAAGATTTTATTTATTTATTTGACAGAGAGAGAGCACAAGAAGGGGAAGCAGGAGAGGGAGAATAAGGCTCCCATTGAGCAGGGAGCCCCATGCTGAGCTCGATCCCTGGACCCTGGTATCATGACTTAAGCTGAAAGGCAGATGCTTAACTGACTGAGCCACCCAGGTGCCCCTAATTTGCTCTTATTTTTAAAAACGAAAAGTGAACTTGAGTCTAATCCCTTCTCTTCCACCTGTCATAAAGTGTGGTTTACCTTTTCCAACCCTCTGAGCGAGAGTGAAAGCAACTCCCTAGAGGCTGTTGAACCGGTGTCAGGGTTCAGAGAATGCTGGAACATAAACCAGATTCCACCCTTTACACAAAAAATTGCTTTTCCAGGGCCAGCAGCTGGCCCTTCTCTGACTCACTTTTGAAGTGATTGAAATGGAGAGGAGGTGGTGGGGAGGATGATCAAAAAGAGATAAGGAATAGAGTTATTAAAAACATAAAATTAAAAAAAAATCAAACTTTCAGGTACAAGATGTTTGACTTCTGGGGTCCTAAGAGACAGCATGGTGGCTACACAGTTAGTAATATTGTACTGTTCACTTGAAAGTTGCTAAGAGAGTGGATTTTAAGTGTTCTCACACACAAAAAATGTAACTATGGGAGGTGAAGGGTGTGTTAACTTGATTGTAGTAATTATTTCACAAAATGTATTTATTTATTTATTTAAATTTTATTCATTTATTTGACAGAGAGAGAGAACAAAATGTATTTATATTAAATCAAGCTGTAGGCCTTTAATATATACAAGTGTATTTGCCAGTTATCCCTCAACAAAGCGGGGGTGGGGGGAAGCATCAAGTTCTAGAGTCAGGTTACTTGGGTTCAGACCCTGATTTTACTTCTTATTAGGGAAATCACCACAAACTATTCCCTGAGGATCAACTTCCTCATCTGTAAAATGGGAATACAAACAGATCTTGCCTCTTGTGAGGAGGGTTAGATTACTAGTGTCAGGGACACAAATGCTCAATACACATAAGCTGTTACACAGAGCATTGGGTAATGTCTTCCCACAGCCTCCAGGAGTCCATTCCCATCTATCTGCCTTTGTTATGAGAAGCCCTACTTCTGTTGGAGTCCTGGGGACTCTTTGCACATTTAATTCCAATTCCAGATTGGTCTCATTTGATGATTTTTTTCCTTGTTGTCTGGCAGGCTAGGCTGTCTGCCCAGCCATTTTCACCTTGAGTCCAGCACTGATTTATAGACACCCATGCAGTCTGCCAAGTGCCCTCTAAAGGTAATAATGCTGCAGTGACTATTATAGCTCCTATTATAGACATATAAATAGAATTATTTTCTGAGATGCATGGTCCTCACCAGCCTGTATGCAGCCCTATGCTCTATGAGTTGCTCCTGAACAGAATGGTTGGACACCCTGTATGTCCGTGGCTTTGCCCATCTGTGCTTCCAGCCTCTGTGCTCCCACTGAACTTCCCCGAGGCCTCTGATTCACCTGGGATTATGGTCCTAACCACAACCTCAGTCATACCACTCCAGGGGTCAGGCTCAGAACCGACCCTCCAGTGAACTTCAGCCAACTCCCTCAACTCATGGGAGGCCAGTCATGTGTCCTCCTGGGTGAGCACATGTGCCAGGAGGTCATGGCTTTAGGTCACAATGCTGGTGGGGCAGGTGCCTCATGAGGGAAGATTTAGAACTGGTGCAGCAGGTTACTGACTCTCCGCCTTGCTCTCTTCCGACCTTCATCTTGTGTTTCACTGTTTCTTTGGCAACTAAGCTGTATTGGCAATTTTTGCATATTTTCCAGAAGTGTTTCTCCTCTCTCTCTCTCTCACAGAACTATTCAGAGGTCTCCCCAGTTGGCTGCTCCCAGCTTCCCTCCATGCTGGAAGCACAAATACAGTACCCAGCTATCCCTTTATGGAGCAGAGAGAGGGTTACAACAACAAAGTTGCAAATGCACAAGCTTCATGGTAAAGCCTCATAAAAATGAGTGTCCAAATCAGTGTGGGACATTGGCCGTCACTTAGCTTTGAGTTTGTGGTTTCCAGACCTCTGTCATCTGTGTCCCCAGAGCAGGTGCTCTCCTTCTACAGTGCTGGGACTTTGCTGTGAGGATGGGCAGCAGCCTTCTGGGCCCCCTTCTTGCATTCTGAGCTATAAGGTGCATCTTATTCTAAGATGAAGGAACACCAGTGAATTTCCCAAACCACACTTATAAAATGAAAACTATAAAAAACTGAAGCATTAAAGAATAAAATAGATAATCTTAGGGAGTAAGCTTAAAAAAAAATTGCATGCAATATTTATAGCAGCAATAGCCACGGTCACCAAACTGTGGAAAGAACCAAGATGCCCTTCAACAGATGAATGGATAAGAAAGAGGTGGTCCATATACACTATGGAGTATGATGCCTCCATCAGAAAGGGTGAATACCCAACTTTTGTAGCAACGTGGACGGGACTGGAAGAGATGATGCTGAGTGAAATAAGTCAAGCAGAGAGAGTCAATTATCATATGGTTTCACTTATTTGTGGAGCATAACAAGTAACATGGAGGACAGGAGGACTGTTACACTGAAAAGAAATTTAAAAATAAATGAATAATGAATTTTTTTTTTTTTTAAAAAGAAGTATCTAATGATCAGCCTGGTTCTTTCTATTTGCCTCAAGAGAAAAAATGAGAGACAGAGAAGAATGAGCTAGACATTGTAGGTGACCTTTTGTGTTAAAGATGCCAATTAAGATTAGTTTGAATAATCAAAGCATAAAGAGTAAACCTCCTATAGTTGAGCTGGGGGCAGAAGTTACTGGTACTTGTAGGTCCAAGTAATCAATGGACTATAACTATAGGTATAGCATACATGATATAGACGATAGATCTATAGACTAAGACCATTGGAAAATTTGCTCTGAGATCAAATGTTAGACCAGTTTTGGATTTGGTTGTTCTAGATAATTATTGTTTTTTTTTTAAGATTTTATTTACTTATTTGACACAGAGAGAGAGATCACAAGTAGGCAGAGAGGCAGGCAGAGAGAAAGGGGGAAGCAGGCTCCCCGCTGAGCAGAGAGCCCGATGCGGGGCTTGATAATTATGGTTTTTTAACGACAGCCTTATAGAAGCTAACAGAGCTAGGAGTTTATCTCTTTTAAAAACTTACTCCAGGGGTGCCTGGGTAGCTCAGCTGGTTAAGCCACTGCCTTCGGCTTGGGTCATGATCCTGGAGTCCCAGGATCAAGTCCTACATGAGGCTCCTAGCTCTATGGGGAGTCTGCTTCTCCCTCTGACCTTCTCCCTCTTGTGCTCGCTCTCTCTCTCTCTCTCTCCCTCAAATAAATAAATAAAATCTTTTTAAAGTTTTTTTAAATTTATTTTCAGCTTAACAGTATTCATTGTTTTTGCACCACACCCAGTGCTCCATGCAATCTTTATTTTATTTTTATTTTTTTTTAATTTTTTATTTCTTTTCAACATAACAGTAGTCATTGTTTTTGCACCACACCTAGTGCTCCATGCAATCTGTGCCCTCCCTAAAACCCACCACCTGGTTCCCCCAACCTCCCACCCCCCACCCCTTCATAACCCTCAGGTTGTTTTTCAGAGTCCATAGTCTCTCATGATTCACCTCCGCTTCCAATTTCCCTCAACTCCCTTCTCCACTCCATTTCCCCATGTCCTCCATGTTACTTGTTATGCTCCACAAATAAGTGAAACCATATGATAATTGACTCTCTCTGCTTGACTTATTTCACTCAGCATCATCTCTTCCAGTCCCGTCCACATTGCTACAAAAGTTGGGTATTCATCCTTTCTGATGGAGGCATCATACTCCATAGTGTATATGGACCACCTCTTTCTTATCCATTCGTCCGTTGAAGGGCATCTTGGTTCTTTCCACAGTTTGGTGACCGTGGCTATTGCTGTTATAAACATTGGGGTACAGACGGTCCTTCTTTTCACTATATCTGTATCTTTGGGATAAATACCCAGGAATGCAATGGCAGGGTCATAGGGAAGCTCTATTTTTAATTTCTTGAGGAATCTCCACACTGTATTCCAAAGTGGCTGCACCAACTTGCATTCCCACCAACAGTGTAAGAGGGGTCCCCTTTCTCCACATCCCCTCCAACACATGTTGTTTCTTGTCTTGCTAATTTTAGCCATTCTAACTGGTATAAGGTGGTATCTCAATGTGGTTTTAATTTGAATCTCCCTGATGGCTAGTGATGATGAGCATTTTTTCAGTGTCTGATAGCCATTTGTATGGCTTCATTGGAGAAGTGTCTGTTCATATCTTCTGCCCATTTTTTGATATGATTATCTGTTTTTTGGGGTGTTGAGTTTGAGGAGTTCTTTATAGATCCTGGATATTAACCTTTTGTCTGTATTGTCATTTGCAAATATCTTCTTCCATTCTGTGGGTTGCCTCTTTGTTTTGTTGACTGTTTCCTTTGCTGTGCAGAAGCTTTTGATCTTAATGAAGTCTTATACCAAGCTCCTGTATTCTGCAATAGGAAGAAAGAGTTTTTCCAACTTATTCTTAGATTGAGGGGAGCATCTCACATTGGCATTTCCCTAATAGCTGCTGGTGGGTTAAATGGCAGAGAGTCCTTGTGTCCTCTGAAGCAGGACCCCACATTCCAAGTGTATATAAGAAATGTGCATGTTCCTGGAAAGACAGTCCAGCACTTTTATTAGGAATTTATATTCATCTGTAACCTCCTTCCCCCTCCAAAGGTTAAGTTTCTGGAAAGTACCAATGGGTACACATGTGTAAACCATAGTCATCAGTTTCTAGCATTTGATAGAGCTCATTTGCAATCTTTAGTCACTTGCTCACTCTTCCAGAAATTATTTCCGAAGGTAACTTGAACCTCTTCCCAGAGATTATTTTGAATACTGTTTAGGGAATTTTAAATCAGAATTATGCTAGTTTAATAATACTACAAAGGCCAACTGATTCTCTAAACAAAAATTTTAAATAGAACATTTCACTTGTACATTTTGGTTAGAAAAGTAGTATGTGGGGGTGCCTGGGTATCTCAATCAGTTAAGCGTCCCACTCTTGATTTTGGCTCAGATCATGATCTCAGGGTCCTGGCATCAAGTCCCATGAGCCCTGTGGGGGGTTTTGCACTCAGCGGGGAGTCTGTTTCCTTCCCCACTTTCTTCCTTTGCCCCTCCCCCACTCATGCTCACGCCCTCTCTCTAAAATAAATAAATAAATCTTGTGGTGCCTGGGTGGCTCAGTGGGTTAAGCCTCTGCCTTTGGCTCAGGTCATGATCTCAGGGTCCTGGGATTGAGCCCGCATGGGGCTCTCTGCTCAGCAGGGAGCCCGCTTCTCCCCTCCCCCACCCCCCTGCCTTTCTGCCTACTTGTGATCTCTCTTTCTGTCAAATGAATGGATAAAATAAAAAAAAATCTTTAAAAATGTAGTATCTTAACTGTAGATAACTGAGAAAATACAGAGACATGAAGATAAAAAAGTTCACTTTTTTAAAAATTCAAAAATATTTATTGATTGCCTTTTTGGAGACAGGCACTTTTCAACATTATCTATAGCATAGTTACAATGGTTAAGTACACAGTTTTTTTTTTTTTTTTTTTTTTTTAAGATTTTATTTATTTATTTGACAGAGAGAGATCACAAGTAGGCAGAGAGGCAGGCAGAGAGAGAGTAGAGGAAGCAGGCTCCCTGCTGAGCAGAGAGCCTGATGCGGGACTCGATCCCAGGACCCTGAGATCATGACCTGAGCTGAAGGCAGCGGCTTAACCCACTGAGCCACCCAGGCGCCCCTAAGTACACAGTTTTATTTCCTACTCTCCTGTGTTAAAAATTACAACAGGAATTTGCAAGTTTTTAAATTATAAATAATTTTTAAAAAATTACCAAACAGGATATTATTTGCTCATGCCATCTTATTATCTGCTCTAACAGATCCATTCCCAGTCTCTAGATTAAATGAGGGAGTGGAACTGGAAGAGGACTGCCATTTTGTGCACTCTTTACTGTACCACCCATAAGCAACCCATGTGGAAATTTTGTTGTATGACTTTCAGACCAATTTACAAATTTGTGTATCCCATGATATGTTGGGATTGTACCAGAAAGCACAGACAAATATATCATGAACTTTATCACTTTACAAATCTTTTAGCCTTTGAACAGTATTATAGCATGTATATTATATATCTTTAACAAATTACCTATTATCTAATTATCTCATGTTATTTTCTCACTTTATGTAATTAAATGGATACCTACAAGAATAGACTTGTAAACCACTTCTATTTATTAAAATTTATTATTTTGTTATTATGCTGAGCATAGGACCTATGTTATTTTCATTACTTCTGAATACAATTTCTGATTTGGTACTCTTTGCCCATTTAATGGATCAGGAAGATCCATTAGCCTCAGAGATACTGAATGTCACAGAGCAGTTAAATTAAGGAGTGGAAATCGGAACTGAGGTTCTGCATAAAGTCTTACCAATGGAATTTTCGGGTCAAGAAGAGGAATTTTTTTAAGCCTTCTGATTTCCAAATTGTTCTCCCAATGTGAATTTACATCAGCAATGAAATAAGGGTCTTTATTTTTAATGTCTTTCAGGAAAGGAGGTTCTGCAACATCTCATGGTCTGCTTTAGGTTTTGACAATAGTTTGCACTGGACTCTGCTTTGCAGATCAGTTGAGGACCACATGGCTGCTGGCCTCAGCAATTCCTTTCAAAAGTGAAGAACAAGTCCATATCCTAAGTACTTCACCTTTGAACACTGCAAAAGAGCACTTTAAGACATTGAGTTCATTTATTGATATATTCATATCAGACATTATTCTTTAAAAAAAAATTGTGGGATGATCATAATAGTTCTCCTTTTGTCTTTCCTAGGTAAGGTTTAGTTTCCATCTTCTTTCTTTGTTTCCTTCTTTCCTGACTTTTGTTAGCTCAGCTTTTTTTTTTTTTTTTTTTTTTTTTTTTTTTTTTTGCTCAGCTTTTTTTTTTTTTTTTTTTTTTTTTTTTAATGCAAAGACCCAAGTTAGGTCTAATACTGTAGGAATGATGAGACCAAAACAGATGGCAATAGAAACAGGATTCTCTGGCTTTTGAAAGAGCCAATTATTCATAGTTGCATTTCTTGCTGCTGAGCTATACCTGCTGGGTCCTTTTCCTTTGTGCAAACGTGGTGCTCTTTTTTTTTTTTTTTTTTTAACATAATTCCTCATGAACATTTTCTTTTTCCCTTTGAACCATTTTCTAACTCATCCAAGTGACTGAATTCTGCACCTCTCTTCCAAGACGTTAGCTCCCATGCCTCGCTCGGCAGCACCCACCAAGCTAGATGGGTGTATCCTTCAATCCTTCTTCCAGGTCAATGACAAAGAAATGAAACCATGCTAATTGTGGGCCTGACCCCTGGCAGGCATTGCTGACCATGTTCTCTGGGGAATGATAAGTCATCTTTGGATGCAGAGGTATATAGTTATTAGCCAACTGCAGCCCCATGGAACCTGCCATCAGCAAATCAGATGTTTATTTTCAGGAGCACGAGAACCAGAGCTGGAACAGTAGTTCTGTCCTGGAGGAATAAAGAGCTCTTGCTGAAGGATTAGTGAGTGTCTTAGTCTGTTCAGGCAGCCCAGATCCTTAGTGTGCCTCAGCTTTGGCCACCAACTGAAGAGGTTAGATGACTTTACTTTAAAGCTCTACATGGTCCTAAACCTCACCAGTTCCCATTGAAAACTGACCATTTTGCCAAAGGAGGAATACAATGTCCAACAGGCACATGAAAAGTTGTTCAACATCACTAATCATCAAGAAATACAGATCAAAACCACAATGAGATATCACCTCTTACCAGCACTCCATCCAGTCCAAATGATTACCTGGCTCACGCTAACACACTCTGTGCCTGCTGACTTAAGGCCCTTGATCTGTAATAGAATTGATTTGATTTCTTTGATATCTGCAGACCACTGACCTTGGGAATGAAGGACCAGAATGTCCCCAGGCCGCAAAGGCCAGGAAGTCTATTTGAAGCCACCTCAACTTTCTGATCGCCCAGCAATCTGTAAGTAATATGTTTTTCTTTTTTGAGGTCATGACAAATGACTTTACTGACCTCCCTTTTGAGTATCTCTAGACCTTGTCCTCCTTTGCAGGAGGAACAGAAGACTCTTGCACAACCTCCAGTACCAAGGAAATGGACCTCCTTGCTCAACTCCCCACTCCCCCAAGCACCAAGGAACCAGAACTTCTTGCACAACCTCCGAGCACTGAGATAACTCAGTAGCTGGCATCATCTGCTTGCATGTCATTTCTTGACTACACACTTGCCTTTACTCAAGAAATGTCACAGCCCATTTCACTCCCTTAGCCAATTAAACCCTTTTAAAAATTCTCGGGCCAGGCAAAAACCTCAGAGGTGGCTTTTGGACAGGAGTCCGCTTTCTCCCCAGGTGCCTGGATTCCCAAATAAAGCTCATATTCCTTTCCAGTTGAAACTCCTCTCTTGAGTATTGGCCTTCTGAGTGATGGGCAACTGAACTTGGGTTCAGTAACAGTCTCAGTCCTCATCCAATAGGATGGCTATTATTAAAAAAACAAAAGTTAAGTATTGGCCAGGACACGGAGAAATGGGAACTCTTGCACACTCTTGGTAGGAATGTAAGTTGGTACAACCATTATGGCAACAGTTTGGAGGTTCTTCAGAAATTAAAAAAAACAAAACCAAAAACAAACAAACAAAAAAACCCTGCTGCCTGATCCAATATTCCTATGTGGGAGTACTTATCCAAAAGAATTGATCGGAATCTCGAAGAGATACCTGCCTTCCAGTGTTCATTGCAGTGATGTTCCCAGTAGCCAAGATATGGAAACAACCCAAGTATCCCTTGACAGATGCATGGATAAAGTGGTGGTATGTACATACAAGGAAATACTATTTAGCCTGAGAAAAGATGGAAATCTTGCTAATTGTGACAACATGGATAGACCTGGAGGACATCATGCTAAGTGAAGTAAGCCAGACACTGAAAGACAAGTACCATGTACTCTCACCTACATTTGGAATCTGAAGAGGCTGAACTTAGAGAAACAGAGAGGGGTGAGGGGACGTGGGAGATGTTGGTCAAGGGGTACAAAGTTTTGGATCTTCAGCAAGATGATCTTCTGGAGGTCTTAAGTTGCGGTATTGTGACTGGAGGTGACAGTAGCATCCTGCACTCTTGCTAAGAGTAGATCCTAATATTCTCCCTGCACACACACACACACACACACACACACACACACACACATTCCATGCACATGCATACACATGTGCACACACAGTAACTGTGGGGTGTTGGATGTGTTAATTAGCTTGGTTGTAGTGTTTACTTCACAGTGTATACATAAATCAAATCAAATTGCATACTTTAAACATATACAAAAGAACAAAGCAAAAGGGAATGGACCGCTGCTACAAACGCCACTGTCTCCTCCTCCTCAGAGGCCTGTATCTTCAGGCTTCACCCTCTCGCCTGCATGTGCCCCCTCCCTGGCTTCTCACTGCTCCCCTTCCTCAGTACAAATTCACTCCTGTCTCTGTGTGGAAAGGGGGCCCAAAATGTCGCTCTGGCACCATCTCTAGCGAACACCCTCCCTCTCTCCTTTTATCTCACATTCTAGGCCTGAACCTGGGTGCTTCCTGCTGTGTGCTTCCTGTCTGAATGCTCGTGTCCTCCCCATTCATGGGTTGAAACCCAAGCAGGGTGACGGCATAAGGAGGGGGACCTGTGGGAGGTGCTCAGGCACAGCCTCAGGAGTGGGATTAGCATCCTTAGAAAAGGGGCCCCAGAGCCCCCTCTTGCTTCTGCCGTGTGGAGTCGCCTGCAATCTGGAAGTGGGCTCTCCGTGGACGCCAGACCTGCCCTGGCCTTGATCTTGGACTTTCAGTCTCCAGGGCTGTGGAAGGGAAATTTCTGTTGTTTATAAACTACACCATCTGTGGTATTTTGTTACAGCGGCCAGAATGGACCAAGACACTGCTTCTTCCTCATTATGTATCAGACATTGAAAAAGCCAGAACCATTTTTCTTCCTTCTGATTCAAGAGTGTGGAAGTGTTCCAACTGAGCTAACCTGTGACTTTCCACTGCAAAAATCCAGTGAATAATTTTGATTCTTTGTCTTACTGGACCAACTTCCTTCGTACCCCAGTGATCTTCCCTCAGCCTCCTGGGCCATTTCTTCCCATCTCTCCTCCGTGACGCCCCTCTTCTGTCCGTTCTTCAAATGTTGGCATGTCACTGGCTTTGGCCTCCCACTATCTCTAGTCTCCTAGATTTCTAGTTCCTCCCTAGATGATCTTATTTCCCAATATCATTTAACTGGCACCTAAATAAATGTCAGTGGCATTTTCTGGCTATGTCTCTGATTTCTCCCCAGGCGTTGGGTGCATTTTAAACCATCTCAGAGTGTCTTTCCCCACAGGAAACTGAAGTACAAAGTGTCTGCAGCCAAGTTCATCATCTTGTCTTGAAAATGATTTCCTTCCTGCTGCAGTCTGGCTTCATCTTGTGACACTGTCCTGTGCCTTGCCCAGCTAGAAATCCAGGGGATCATGCTGGATTCTTCTCTGTCCCCCACACCTCACATCCAGTCATAGCCTCCCAAATCTCACAGTTCCACCCCTGCTCTCACTCTACAGGTTGTGTGTGTTTGGGCACTTGCCCTCCCAAGCCTTGACCCCCTTCTTCCCCTCCCCACCAGTCTCCTGCCTCCAGCCGCCCTCCCCTGGGATCTGTACCCTGTTGCTAGAGAGATCTGAAAAGCATGATCAGGCTATACTTGTCCTTAAAAATCCTTCCAAGGTCTCCCATC
This sequence comes from Mustela nigripes, assembly GCF_022355385.1. NCBI lineage: Eukaryota > Metazoa > Chordata > Mammalia > Carnivora > Mustelidae > Mustela > Mustela nigripes. Next base: position 141,855,358 of record NC_081561.1, on the reverse strand, counting down.
CTCTCCTTAGTTCATTTAAAAATATTTGGGGGTCACATATATATATTTTTAATTTTTTATTTCTTTTCAGCGTAACAATATTCATTGTTTTTGCACACACCCAATGCTCCATGCGATCCATGACCTCTCTAATACCCACCACCTGGTTCCCCCAACCTCCCACCCCCTTCCCCTTCAATAGACACAGTTATTTGAAACCAATCACAAGGTTTCTGGACCTCTTTTTCTGGACCCTTGGCTAGAGGCTCTTTCTGTCCCTCTTAATGAAGATCCAGAGTGAGGGGATCCACTTCCTTTGGAGTTGTTGGCATTGGGGCCAGATAAAAGGAGACTTCACATCTTCATGTCCTCAGATCTGTCCTTAGTTGCACTGCATTGCTTTGCCCTATTATTCATGATTAGTCACTGAGGTAGAAAATCCCATGCATCTGTGAATGCTGGCAGAGGAGCCTTCAAAAGGGTGATGCCACTCATTCACTCACAAACAACTTCCTAACCTGAACGATTTTATTTTAACATTTCTTAGCAGTGGGCAAGACAGGCTAATAAAGAATGTGTAATCATAATTATTTTCCTGCCAACTCAGCTCTTTATTGAAATCATTATGAAAGTTGATGCCCCATGCTGCAGGCCGGAGGTGGCACTGTGGGGCCATCCAGTCACAGGATGGTTGGCTATAGATGCTGTCAGAGGCAGTAGACACATGTAGAAACACATTTAGAAACATTTTTAAATGATAGAGTGATAATAAAAGGCAGTAAAAAATACTCAAGGATGGAAGAGTCACAGAAGCAAATAGAAAAATCATTGCTAGGAAGACAGAAGAAAATGGGACATTTTGATTAAAACAACCGAACCAAGTGTGGAATTTTCAGAAATCTGTCTCTGGGCATATTACGTTTACTACAGAAATAGCAATAGCATTAGGTAATGGATTCCAGAGCGGGAAACAGAAGTCTGTTTAGACTGCAAGACAACAGAGGTATTTTAATTCCTGCTCTATACCGGTAGAAAAGCGACCCTGAACTTGTCACCAAAACTCCTTGGGCTTTCACGTCAGCATCTGTAAAATGGGAGAGTTGTACAGAGTGATCTCAACTATCCTTTCTAACTTGGAATTCTGTGATTCCTGACTCTGTAGATAGAGTTGTGTAGCCCCAGGCAGGCAGTCTGAAAATAATTGTTTAAATGAGATTAAAACAAGACAAGTCAACAAAATGAGAAGAGTCTCAGTTAATTTTAGATGGCCTTGGCCTTTAGCTAAATCAAGAATTTATTTTATTTTATTTAATCTCCACCCCTTTCTGGTTTTGTTGTTGTTGTTGTTGTTTTTGGGTTTTTTTGAGCCCTGCCACCCTGAGCATCCCCACCAGCCTCTCGTGCTGCTCCCAGGACCCCTCAGAGCCACCTAAAAGAGAGCCAGAAATTTCCCTGGGGACAGTGGGATGTCTGGGACTGTGATCTTTAAGGCATTTCTTCTAGATGGCTTGTGCTCGTGGTGCAGGGACCCATTGAAGCAGTGGCCAAATGAATGCTGAGGTCCACACAGCATTCTGAGTGGAGGCCATTTCCTCATGTACTCATCACTTTATTCCATAAGCTGGTCTAGAGCTCTGGGGCACATCTGAGATACTGCCATGATGGTTCTGGGGCTCAAAGACCAGTGACACAAACTGGAAACATGGTTTCTTCCACGCAGAGGATCACAGGTGAAGTTGGACCCTGTGGCCCGTGGTTCCCTGAATCCATCTCTAGGATGGGATCTTGCATGCTGCCCAGCACTGGAGACCCGCAGTATGGTCTACTACTGGACTTCAAGTTCTCATTACAGAGCTGTGGTGCGGAGTGAAATCAGCATTCCCGGGTCAGAGCTTGCCTCCAGCACTTGGAAGAAGGGTGACATTGGTCATGTTACTAAAGTGCCCTGTGCCTCCATTGGCTCCTCTGTGAAACAGAAGCATTATCTCCTCCAAAGAGCAATTGTGAGGATTAAGTAAATTAAAGAATGTCAAGTCACTGGAACCGAGCCTCACGTGCAGCAAGAACTCACTCCATGTTGTCTAGGTATCCCCAAAGGAATGGCAGAGTGCCCAGTACATACTAGGTGCTCAGTATGAGTCTGTTGGCAGGATGGAGGGAGTGAGAAGCTGGAGCACAGTTGGAGAGACATTAACTGGCCTGCCGAAGGAGATGGTGGTTTGCAGGAGAGGAACAGCCCTCCCAGTGCAGCTCTTGTTCAGGATCGCCTCCTGATGACCGTGTGTGCCTCTGGCAGCCTGATCTCAAAGCCAGCTCCGGGCAGTAAACCAATAGGGTTTCTGGTGATTAAAACAGGGAAGGGAAGGGAAGGACTGAGTTTGTAAATATAACTGCAAACACACACTTGGTAACTAAGCAATTTGGCAAAGATCCCCACCCAAGAGAGGGAATTTTCCCTTTGAAAACAAGAATAATAGCAATGATTTCATGCGGGGCTTTAGGGTGTGTGTCTTAGAGTGGCCATCCTCACACTGATGTCTGTAAGGTCCCGAAGGTCAGGTCAGGTGTCCATGCAAGGTCCCCAGTCCTCACTGGGTGCAGCAGGAGGTGACTCCCAACTGGGGTATTCTCACTTGGTCCTTCTGCAGCAATCACTAAGCTTGTCCATTGGCTCCTGCCAAGACCTTAGTTCCTGCATTTTTCTGTAATGCTTATGCTACAGACTGAGGTTTTTCTCAATTAAAGTTATAACTCAGTCAGTTTTTAAAATATTTCTTATTTTTAAAAGAATTTATTTATTTATTTAAGAAAGAGAGAGTGAGAAAGTGGGGGAGGAGCAGAGTGTGGGGAAAGAATCTCAAGCACACTCAGTGCTGAGTGTGGAACCTGACATGGGGGCTTGATCCCACAACCCTGAGACCATGACCTGAGTCAAAACAGAGAGTCACAGCCTCTCTAACACTAGTTGTTTCCTGTCCTTTAATTTTGGCCATTCTAACTGGTGTAAGAAGGTATCTAAATGTGTTTTTTTTATTATAATTTTTAATTTTTTGAATTTCTTTTCAGTGTTCCAGAATTCATTGTTCATGCACCACACCCAGTGCTCCATGCAATACATGCCCTCCATAATATCCACTACCTGGCTCCCCCAACCTCTCACCCCCCACCCCTTCAAAACCCTCAGGTTGTTTTTCAGAGTCCATAGTCTCTCACGGTTCATCTCCCCTTCCAATTTCCCTCAACTCCCTTCTCCGCTCCATCTCCCCATGTCCTCCATGTTATTTGTTATGCTCCACAAATAAGTGAAACCATATGATAATTGACTCTCTCTGCTTGACTTATTTCACTCAGCATAATCTCTTCCAGTCCTGTCCATGTTGATACCAAAGTTGGGTGTTCGTCCTTTCTGATGGAGGCATAATACTCCATAGTGTATATGGACCACATCTTCCTTAACCATTCGTCTGTTTGATTTGAATTTGAATCATGGGCTAATGGAGATGAACAGTTTTTTCATGTGTCTATTAACCATTTGTATGTCTTCTTTGGAGAAGTGTCTGTTCATGTCTTCTGCCCATTTTTTGATATGATTATCTGTTTTTTTGGGTGTTGAGTTTGAGGAGTTCTTTATAGATCTTGGATATCAGCCCTTTGTCTGTGACTTTGTGGTGTCATTTGAGAATATCGTCTCCCATTCTGTCAGTTGTCTTTTGGTTTTGTTGACTGTTTCCTTTGCTGTGCAGAAGCTTTTGATCTTGATGAAGTCCCAAAAGTTCATTTTCACTTTTGTTTCCTTTGCCTTTGGCAACCAGGTGCCCCTATAACTCAGTCATTTAGATAAGTTTCTGTGCTTGTTCTTTTGCTCTTCCCCTGGACTGGAGGTTATTTGGATCAGAGAAATGGGCTGGGAAGTGGTTGCACTGCCTTCCGCCTGCACCTCAATTTCTTGACCTTCCAGACCAAAGGCAGGTGCCCCATATCTCCTACCTATTCCCATTAGACTAGGTGATGGGGAGTTGCTCTTCTTCCTTCTCTGGTCTTTATAAGGTGCATGAGCAGGCATCATGGGGAAATAACAACTCCCCATCAAATCATCTTTTCCCATTTCTCCCAAGGGAAATCACTTGTGTTTTTCTACTTCTTCAAATAACCATTGTTTTCTTTACTTGTCATCACTGACCATGAATCAACTTCATAGAATTTGGATCACCCACACTGGACTGATTAGGAAACCCAAAGTGAGAAAAAATCATATTCTTTTTTTTTAGGATGAAGAAAATATCCTATTAGGTTGTCAATGGCTTGTTTACATTTCTTTCCAGAAAGTTGCATTTGAGATCATACTGGGCAGGGTTGATATTAGAACATTCGTCTTCCACTCAACTCCATGATTGAAAAATTTATCAATTCCCAGAACAGCTCTGTTTATAAAAATTGCTAAGGTTTGGGGCCAGGTTCTTTCAGAAAGAGTCTTCCATTCTAAGAATTGAAGAGTCTAATGATTTTTGAATCATATTTTATGTAGATGGAGCCAGAGTTCTCCTGGGGTTGATGAGACTCCAATCTTTTCTTCTTCCTCCTCACCCTCCTCTCCTCCTCCTCCTTCTTTTTCCTCCTCCTCCTCCTTCTCCTCCTCTTCCTCCTCCTTCTCCTCCTCCTCCTCCTCCCCCCGATTCCTCCTCCTTCTTCTTTTAGTGAAATGTCAACCTGAGAATTTGGGGCCCAAGGCAAGGTGCTTGGTAGGCTATTCTTTCTTTGTACATATCTAGTACCTAGTGATGATTCTGAATCCAAGAATTTCTGGTATGCACACACACACACACACACACACACACACATAGCCAGTTTATCCTCATAGATCACTGGGAAAATAACTGTTGTTTCAGGCCATGCAGTGACCTCATGAACTTGTATGGGGGTATCATGGCCCCTGGTTTGATATATATTTTTCTTTTTAAAAAAAGATTTTATTTATTTATTTGACAGAGATCATAAGTAGGCAGAGAGGTAGGCAGAGAGAGAGAGAGGGGGAAGTAGGCTCCCTGCCAAGCAGAGAGCCCGATGTGTGGCTCCATCCCAGGACCCTGAGATCATGACCTCAGCTGAAGGTGAGGCTTAACCCACTGAGCCATCCAGATGCCCCTATATTTTTCATTGCAGTGACTAGATCTAGATGTGTGTAGCTCTGACCTTCTGTTGGAATAGATAGTTGTGAGGACATGACTGCTGGTTGACCTGTGAGCTGGACCCAGCTGAACAGAAGCTCCTCCCTGTCTTTTCTACCTTTGGAATATACTTCCTGTCCACTGTTCCCACAGATGGAGCCATTTTCAAGGACATAGCTTTGAGAGAAAAATGTGTTGTTAATGCCTGTTGGCTGAAATCATCTTAAATGTGTGTCTATATGGTGAGAGGAACCCTGGATGGGAAGGGAAGAGATAGTCTGGTCTTGGCTTGATCACTGAGCAGCTGTGTGACTTTAGGGAAATCTCAGTGCATACTGTTTCCCAGATCCTTTCTGAAAGCAAGCTGCATCAAAATTACCTGGATATTTATTAAAGAGAAGAATACCTAAACTCACCCCAAGTCTACTGAATCAAAACTTCTCAGGGGGGAGGCCAAGTATCTTTATTTAAATAAAGAAAATTGACATAATTTAAAAGTCACAGAAAAGATGCAAGAATTATATAAAAAACTCCAAAATAATCTCACCTAGACGGCCTATTTGCATTCTCTCAATACACACACACACACACACACACACACACACACACGTGAGTGCTTACTTAATGTGTGTTTAAGTTTTTTTTCTGAACTACTTCAGAGAAAGAGAAAGTTACAGGCATGAGACATAATGCCTTTTTACCCTTAAATAACCTTGTTTCCTAAAAACTAAGACTTATCTCATAATACACAGTATAATAATCAAAACCAGAAAATTAACATCAATACAATATAATTGCTTAATTTAAAAACTTAATTTAGATATTGCCAATGGTCCAACAGTATTCTTTATAGAAAAAGTAAATCCAAGGCTTTGCCTTCCACTGCCATATCTTTTTAGCTTCTCTTAATCTGGAACAGTTCCTGAGGTTTTGTTTACTTTTCATGACAGTGGGATTTTTAAAGGATACAGATCAGTGATTTTGCAATACGTCCCTCGTTTTGCATGTGTCTGCTGATTCCTCATGACTGGATTTGGCTTATGCACCTGGGCCATCCGTTACATTATAGGAGGTGATGTTGTATCTTTTTCTGTTCATCGAGTCTGGAGGCTCCTCCAATTGATTAGCTTGATTCCTGACAATGGCAACATTGGTTATTGGTTACGGTGGTCCCTGCCAGTTTTCTCAACTGTAAAGTGATTTCACCCTTTGTAATTAATAAGTGCCCTGTAGAGAGAGACACAAGACAGTATTAGTTCCTATAATCTTGACCACCATCACCCACTAGCTTTGGCATTCATTGATAGATATTCTGTACTTTTTTTTCTTTTTTATAAACATATAATATATTTTTATCCCCAGGGGTAAACCTGTGAATCACCAGGTTTACACACTGCACAGCACTCACCATAGCACATACCCTTCCCAATGTCCATAACTCCACCCCCCTTCTCCCAACCTCCCTCCCCCCAGCAACCCTCAGTTTGTTTTGTGAGATTAAGAGTCACTTATGGTTTGTCTCCCTCCCGATCCCATCTTGTTTCATTTATTCTTCTCCTACTCTCTTAACCCCCCATGTTGTATCTCCACTTCCTCATATCAGGGAGATCATATGATAGTTGTCTTTCTCCAATTGACTTATTTCACTAAGCATGATACCCTCTAGTTCCATCCATGTCATCGCAAATGGCAAGATTTCATTTATTTTGAAGGCTGCATAATATTCCATTGTGTATATATACCACTACTTCTTTATCCATTCATCTGTTGATGGACATCTAGGTTCTTTCCATAGTTTGGCTATTGTAGACATTGCTGCTATAAACATTCGGGTGCATGTGCCCCTTTGGATCACTATGTTTGTATCTTTAGGGTAAATACCCAGTAGTGCAATTGCTGCGTCATAGGGTAGTTCTATTTTCAACATTTTGAGGAACCTCTATGCTGTTTTCCAGAGTGGTTGTACCAGCTTGCATTCCCACCAACGGTGTAGGAGGGTTCCCCTTTCTCCGCATCCTTGCCAGCATCTGTCATTTCCTGACTTGTTAATTTTAGCCATTCTGGTATTCTCTACTTTTGATAAGGCTTCCAGAGGATCCTGGAATGCCTGGTCTGGTTTGAGGACCAATTCTTGAAAGCCTGAACAGCAAGCTCTTGAGGGTGTGACTTTGTTTGTTCACTGTGCTGGCTCCAGCATTTGGCATAGTGTCTGGTTCACAGCAGGTAATCCATGAGTGAAGAGAAAGAAAGCCTTGGCAACCCTAGCCTTCTCTCTAGGGTTATGTATCATTATCAGTAAAATGAGGGAGATGACCAGTTATAATTGTGGTATTTTTTGATTATGTAAGTTTCTACTTCCCCCAGTGACATGGGTGACATGGTAATGCCATTATCCAATGTCTTCTTTAACATGGTAGACTGGGGTGTGTGTGTCATGGAATCAAAAGAAATCAAGACATTTTCTACAATTTGATACATACCACAGGAAATGAAGGTTGGAATTAGTTTATTCGTTCAGGTTCACTCAATCTCACAAATATTTATTGCATACCTTCCATGCACCAGGCACTGCCACAGGTCTTGGGAATACAGCAGCACCAAACTAGTGTTAAGTTCAGTAAGGTGAAGTGGCAAACACACAGTGGGTGTGTTGGTTCGTGATGTGAAGAATGTCCACTTTCTTTGCTGTAGTTGAGAAGCTCAAGATGGCACAGCACAGACCTCCAGAGACAATCAATCCCCTTCCTGCTCTAAAGTTCATCCTCAAGCCGCGAAGACCTGTGCAAGCCCCTGTCAGGAGAGTCAGGCAGAGCTGCACAATGTAGAAAAAGAAGCTCTCAGCTAGGGAGAAGCCCATGTCATCCAGAGTTGCTTGTGAAATTCGTCTATAGCCCTCCTCATCTGAACATTTTGTGTATTTGTGTTGTAAAAAACTCACTTTGCATTGTTTTCAAAGGAATGACTCTGACCAGAGACCGGTTTATTTCTCAAACCAGCCTGTAGGATCAAAGCCAAGATATGCTCCTGATAATTCCTGATGCATAAGTCAGGTCAAGCTAGTTATATACAGATGATCTTTTCAGAATAAAATCAGTGAGATCATGAGCGTGATCTAATTACCACAGCGCTATTGTGTACATTATAATTTAGATGAATAAACTATTGTTATGTTCTACAATAAATATCTTATAACAAATACAGTCTGCTAAATAAATAAAATAGCAAGGGAAAGAAATTCTCCACAACAGAGATTAAGGGTTCCATTCCAGCAGAGATGATAATAAGACTTTTAGAATTTGCAAACAGAATGTCACAAGAGATGTTCCTGCAAACAAATCAGGCTAAACTCAGTTTGACATGATGCAGAGTAAGAATTAGTCAGACTGGTTAACGTTTGTATCAGGGAGCATCTTTGAAGTGTTTGACTTGTAGATGTTTTTTACCTTCTGTGATAACTTTCAATAACATGAAGTGGAAAGCTTGGTACTTTGTATTCACAAAATACTTGTGACAACAGCTTTCTCACTCTCTCAAGGTCTGTTGAAATTTGTGGCCTTTGCTTTCAACTATATTCCTAACAAAAGCTGAACACAACAATGTGGAGTTCATTGTTTTCTGTTCCTACACATCATGTTTGCTGATATGTAGATACTCTACTTCTTAAGCCCACCTACCCCACAGTCTCTGGCTTACTGGAGATTGCCTATTAAACTACTCAATGTAATTTATACCACGGTGATATAACTTAATATAGATAACTTCTCTCAGGAGTCCTTGGCTTTTTTCTACCCCTGTCTCTGTTCATTATTACTTTGCTTTTCCTGCCTGGTTCAATGTCATCAAGGATGTTTCTCTTCGAAGATGTCCTCAGCCAGGTAGAACTTTCCAACCAGTATGCTCCCACGGGGGCCACATTATGTGCTGATATGTCTGTTTCTCCAGCTACAGTGTTTATTCTATTGTAGCACATAGCCTATCTTATGTATTTTTAGATCCATAGAATAATTCACAGCACATAGAACATGCTTGGTAAGCATTAATTAAATAAATGAAGCAACTAGTAAATGAGGAAAAGGTGTTCCAGGGGAAAAAAAAGTCTGAATCAGTGATGATGGAGTGAGGAGCCAGGAAGGAATACTAGAAGGGGAGGTTGTGCTAAGTGGCAGTGAGCTCTGACTCCTGACTCCTCTGACCTTCTTGCCAAAGAGGTAAGGCCCTCTTGACACTGTCATCAGAGACTGGCATTTTCTGGAGCCATCTTCTCCTGGCTGAGAGAGTGCAGATAGCTCGTATGTTGCTTATGCAACATTTCTTGAAATCACTCTAAATTCCACCAGCAGAAAGTCCCTGAAAATTCTGTCAAATATCAAACTTATACCATGCAATCAGAAATGAGGTATAACACCTCAATGTGTTACTGACTTAAATATGGCAGATGAGCTACATGAATGTACCCTTCTTGTAACAGAAGAAAGGAACTTTTTTTTTAGACTTTATTTATTTATTTATTTATTTATTTATTTATAGCATGTGTAAGTGGGGGGAGGGACAGAAGGAGAGGGAAAGGGAGAATTTCAAGCAGTCTGTGCTGAGTGCAGAACCCCATGCAGGGCTCCATCTCATGTCCCTGAGGTCATGACCAAAACCAAAATCAAGAGTTGGATGCTCAACAAACTGAGTCACCCAGGTGCCCCCTGAGGACAGGAATTTATAAAATAGCGTACACAGGGCAAGCTGGGAAGAAGCAGATCAGCTTTGGCAAAGCTATAGTTAACAACACCAAGAATGTCTAAAATATGTGCGCACTGTGAGCCCATCTACATTTGTGTACTGAGATGGTGATCTCAACTGAGTGTTTCTTTTTAGGGAACAAATTATCTAGTTACCCTAAAAATACCCTGTCTAGCAAAGACGACAATATACTGGTAGCCTACATTCATGCATTAGAGTTCCAAAGTTCTCCCCCACACATGGTTAACTTGCCAAATCACTTCCTATGCAGTGCTTACCTGGCCCACCAGATTGCACTCTGAGGTAGGCAGGCAGTTGGGGAAACATGCTCAGAAAGATTAATCTCTCTGGTTAGCTAGGCCTAGGTCTCCTTTTCCCACATTTTGAAGGATGAGCAATTTTGTTTCTTATGGCACTGGATTCTTTGGATCTCATGATTGGCCTCTTCTGGCTGTTAGTGTGGGGATTTGAACCCAGATCAGGCTCAGTGCTCGTAGCAGGGCATTCCCATCCCTCAGCAGAACAGGAGTCTTAAGTGGTGCCCTGCCCAATAAGACCTGTTCATGTTCAAAGAGCCACCACTGTGACAGAGGATCCTCCAGGGGCACAAGCAGAGCCTTCCCCTGGGAGGGAGCCTATCATGTTGGGGGGAGGGATGTTAACCTGTCTAAGGCAGAGTGGGCAGCCTTATTTAGTGGTGGAACCCACCCCCACAGCCCCCAAATTAGTTTTGATTCCCTGGGAACAATCTCTGTCTGGATTTGTCTGTGGTCATTCAGTTGTCCATCTAGGGATGGTCTTACAGATGAAGATGCTCCTTCTTGGCTGAGTGTCCTCAAAATGTTTGGGTAGTGATGGCCTCCTAAATCCCACCTACCCCTAGTGCCATGTCCCGGCAACTCCATATTACTAATCATTCTTTGTGAGTACAGCACAAAAAGACATAGTAAAATGACCTAAGCTTATTTCTCCACACTTCCAGCTTGGTTTCCCATCAGGCCTCCGTAGAACCCTCTGTTGCAGCTCACAGTGAGCACTGGGAGGGAAAGACATTCTCTGTCCTGCTTGATCAGTGCTGAGAGTTCCAGGGCCATGTGCTTGTTAGGAATAACCATGTCCTGCTCAGTGTCTCCTGGCCCTCTGATACGGGGATTGACCTCATCGTTCTTCTCACCAAAAGAGAGGACATTTCAGCTCCCCAGGGTCTGGCTGGGAAGCATTTCTGGTATTATGTATCCAGGTAACAACCGAACAGAGCTCTGACTTGGCTGCAAGAAGTGTCCAAAGTAATGTGTAGAGGCAAGCATATTTCTATATCATGAGCAGGCTCTTAAACTGGGCTCTACACCCGCTATTCCCAAATCTGCATGTGTATGGGGTGGGGTGTGATAGGCCATGCCAGAGGGCCTAGTCCTTTTCTCCAGAGGTAGCCAAGAGGGGCACAAAAGAGTCTACATATCAGCCTGGCAGGTCAGATAACAATATTTTGAAGTACATTTCTTTAAGAGCATTTGAAATGTAAATATTTTCCAAACATACCCTTTTCCATCTTATTTTTTTAGAAAAGTAGTTGTGATGGTTAAATTTCATGTCAACTTAGCCAGATGATGCTGCCTGGTTGTTCTGCCAAGCATCAGTCTAGATGTTGCTATTAGGTATTTTATAGATGTGATTCACATCTAGGGTAAATTGATCTTAAGTAAAGGAGATTACCCTCCATAACATGGGTGGGCCTCATCTAATCAGTTGAAGGCCTTGTGAGTTCCAGAGCAAAAACTGAGGTTTCCCTATGATGAAGGAATTCTGCCCCAAGACTCAAATGCTGCCTGAGTTTCCAGCCTACAAGTCTGACCTACAAACTTCAGGTTTGCCAGCCCCCACAATCGATGAGACAATTCCTTAAAATAAGTCTTTTAACATATGTATCCTATTGGTTCTGTACTTCTAGAGAACCCTGACTATGGCCATATCTTTACAAACACAAGGATATAAGTCAAGAATAGGGCACTGCAGTGGGGACAGTGATACTGTGTCTCTGAGCAATTTTTTTTCTACACTTGGGGCTCAGCTGTCACATTCTCACTGAGCAGCATGACTAGTAGGCAAGAATAACAGGTCTGGTGAATACATAGCAATTTTATAAATTTGTCTGCCACAGACACACAATTTCAGCAGTACCTACAAAGTCTAGACTGTTTTTTAAAAATTAGTATGTAATTTATTTTATTCTATTTATTTATATTTTATTTTCATTGAAGTATAGTTGGCATATAATGTTATATAGTTTCAGGTGTGCAGCACAGTAATTGCTTCATTATATATATTAGACATTGCTCACCACAGTGAGCATAACTACCATCTATCACCAGATAGTTATTACTATAGTATCACTTTATTTTTTTTAAAAGATTTTATTTCTTTATTTGAGAGAGAGAGAACATGAGAGGGTGAAGGGTCAGAGGGAGAAGGAGACCCCCTGCTGAGCAGCGACACCCCCCCCCCAGCCATGTGGGGCTCGATCCCGCGACTCCGAATCATGACCTGAGCTGAAGGCAGCCACCCAATTAATAACCCAGGCACCCAATGTTATTACTTTATACTATGCTGTAATTTTCATCTCTGTGACTTACTTATTTTGTAAATGAAAATGTGTACTTCTTCATCCTCTTCGCCTATTTTGCCCAAGCCCCCCAGCCCCCTCTCCTTTGGCCACCCTCAGTTTGTCCTCTGTATTTATGAGTCTGTATTATTGCTGCTGCTGTTTATTTGTTTGCTTGTTTTGGTTTTTAGATTCCTGGGTGGGGCATGACACCCAGCTGGGTTCCATGACAAACTCATTTAAGTCCTGGGCTCTAGGCAAAATGATGACAAATATAATAGATAACATGTTAGGCACTTCCCAAATGTCTTTAAATCATGTTCTCTCTTTTAATTTAAAAAGCAGGATCAAAAGCTTCTGCACAGCAAAGGAAACAGCCAACAAAGCAAAGAGGCAACCCACGGAATGGGAGAAGGTATTTGCAAATGACAGTACAGACAAAGGTTGATATCCAGGATCTATAAAGAACTCCTCAAACTCAACACCCCAAAAAACAGATAATCATATCAAAAAAAGGGGCAGAAGATATGAACAGACATTTCTCCAATGAAGACATACAAATGGCTATCAGCACATGAAAAAATGTTCATCATCACTAGCCCTCAGGGAGATTCAAATTAAAACCCCATCGAGATAACACCTTACACCAGTTAGAATGGCCAAAATTAGCAAGACAGGAAACAATGTGTGTTGGAGAGGATGTGGAGAAAGGGGACCCCTCTTACACTGTTGGTGGGAATGCAAGTTGGTGCAGCCACTTTGGAGAACAGTGTGGAGATTCCTCAAGAAGTTAAAAATAGAACTTCCCTATGACCCTGCCATTGCACTCCTGGGTATTTACCCCAAAGATACAGATGTAGTGAAAAGAACGGTCATCTGTACCCCAATGTTTATAGCAGCAATGGCCATGGTCGCCAATCTGTGGAAAGAACCAAGATGCCCTTCAACGGACGACTGGATAAGGAAGATGTGGTCCATCTACACTATGGAGTATTATGCCTCCATCAGAAAGGACGAATACCCAACTTTTGTAGCAACATAGACGGGACTGGAAGAGATGATGCTGAGTGAAATAAGTCAAGCAGAGAGAGTCAATTATCATATGGTTTCACTTATTTGTGGAGCATAACAAATAGCATGGAGGACATGGGGAGATGGAGATGAGAAGGGAGCTGAGGGAAATTGGAAGGGGAGGTGAACCATGAGAGACTATGGACTCTGAAAAACAATCTGAGGGTTTTGAAGGGGCAGGGGGTGGGAGGCTGGGGGAGCCAGAATGAATACTGTTAGGCTGAAAAGAAATTAAAAAAAGGTTTACAGAGATTGAGCATACAGGACAGAGTTCTCCATATATCAATCCGATTCACAGTTTCTGATGTTATTAACATCTTGCATTAGTGTGCATTTGTTACAACTGATGAGGCCCTATTGATACAATATTATTATTATTATTATTTTAATATTTCTTTTCTTTAAGATTTTAAAATTTATTTCACACACAGAGAGAGAGATCACAAGTAGGCAGAGAGGCAGGCAGAGAGAGAGGGGGAAGCAGGCTCCCTGCTGAGCAGAGAGCCCGATGCAGGGCTCGATCCCAGGAACCTGAGATCATGACCTGAGCCAAAGACAGAGGCTTTAACCTACTGAGCCACCCAGGTGCCCATTTGATACAATATTATTAACTAAAGTCTAGAGTTTACATTACGATTCACTCTCTCTGTCCTAAACTTCCATATATTTGAACAAAGGTATACTACAGTATCCTACAGAATCATTTCTCTGCTCTTAAGCTCCCCTATGCTCCAGCTGTTCATCCCTCTCCCCATCTCATCTGCTTTCTCAACAACATTATGAGGTGGCATTTCATAGGCCTTGTGACAGCTGAGCCCTGGAGCCCTTATTGTCTCCTTTTCTGTACATTGAGTGATGGTTGTGTCTACTGTAGACATTGCTTTGAGTCTTCAGGGGGTTAGCACACACAGAAGCCTGAAAACAATAGCTGTTTTGAGGGTTTGTGGAATTTGGTACAAACTCTGAGTGAGCAGACTTGTCTGTTCATGTGGCCAGAATAAGATAGTCCCACTTCAGGCCAGTGTGGCCAGTGTGGAAAGCAACCCACTTGCCCTGGGCAGTGGTTTCAGTGCGGGTCCTGGCAGTGGTGGGTGGGAGCAGGTGAGTGGGAAAAGGCAGGTCTCGGCTGGGTGAATCTTGAGTGGGTGAAATCTTGAGACTCCAGAGCCCCAGTGCTGTGTGCCTGGAAGAGTCTGTCCCTGGAGATGAAGTTTGTTCTTGCCTATAATTAGCTGGGATGGCCTCTGACATCTTGTCAAACTGGTGCCCTTCTCCTAGGAGTGGGTCCTGAACCTCAGAATCTCCCTGGAGAGCTTCTAAAAGTCACCCGAGGGGCTTCTGAAAATGGTGCATACCTTCTACTCCGCCCCTAGCCCCCAGCTGGTGATTAGGATACAGTAGTTCAGGCAGTGAGGAGGGTGTTTGAGCATCTTTAATATGAAAATATTCCCCTGGCCACTCTGGTGCACCCAGGCTGGGGCTCACTGCTGTGGTATCTCAGTATGGCTGTGCTGCTGCACTGGAGAGGGTCTGGGAGGGTCATCATGCTGCAAGGCAGGATGTTCTGGAGGGGCCCCTGAGGGAGGGGAGTGCCCTTGTAATGCAAAGTCTTTTTCCTTTTCCAGAAACTTTGCCTTTCCTTTCCAACCCTGCCACGCTTGCTCAGGAGGCCTGGCCTGCGGTGTTTGGGGATGAGGTAATGGTCAAGGAGACAGCTATGGGCACGGGGTTTAGGTTGCCTGGCCAGACTCAGGAGGGTGGAGCAGGAGTTCACATTGGCTTAGTTATTCCAGGAGAGCCTGCTTTCCTAAAGGAAAAAGAATCACACAATGAGTCTGGCGCCCTCCTGAAAGTCTTTAACAGGCTCGCTCTGACTGGGAGCACTGGCTCCCTGCCTTCTGCTCAGTCTGGGGCCAAGAAGGCCCCCAAAGAGACAATTTGAGACTGTGCAGGCAGCCTCATAAATGCACACTCAGAGGTTGCCTCACTGGCACTTCCCAGAGCAGACCCTGCACCGGGGTCAGCAGATCCAGACCCTGTGCATGCTCACATGCTTTGATGCTCTGCCCACCTGGGCTGCCGCAGGGCCCAGGAGGTGTCCTCCCCTACACGGTGGAAGCATCTTAAGTCTTTGTTTATTTGCTAAATTCACTTCTCATTCCCAGAGTTCTCACCTGGTTCGTGGTGCTGGAAGCTCATGCCCAGGTCTCAACATAATGGGAAATTTAATCAGCGTGGTATGAGTTTTGGCTGAAACCCCTTTGCCCAAGGAATAATCTGGGCCAGGAGACTCTCCAACAGGAACGTGAATACGAGCTTCTTGTATGTGTCTTTGTCCTAGGTGTCTAGGTGTCTTTGTCCTAGCACTCTCCAACATGCACCCAGTGTTGACGTGCCTGATGCTCACAGCCGGGCTCTCTGTGGTGGTGTCTAGTTGAGGGCTTGGTCATGAACTGTTGCCAGTACTTGTGAGGCAGGGGTCCCTTTGGAGTCTCAACTGTCTTCACTTAGGAGTCAGTGTTTGAATAGGTCTGGAGTCCAACAAGTCAAGGTCACTGGGGGACCAGGAAAAGTCCTCAGCAAAGACTCATCTTAAGAGAGGAGTGAGTGATTTGGTGACAATAAGCTCCTCTGGGGGGATGGGCTGCACTGATCACAGGTTGGTGTATTACTCACAGTGCCCTGTGGTGTGGTTGCAAGTCCAGGCCAGAGGATGTGTCCTGAGCACACAGTGTGTTCCACAGAGGGCAGGGAGGCCTGGGCAGGGCCATCGGGCTAGCAGCCAGGTAGCATGACACTGTGCAGACACTAGTGGCAATAGCAGTGCCTTGGGCTGGCCATCAGTTGCTTCTCTTGCTGGGGAGAAGAGGGGAGAAAACACAACCGTGAGTGTAGCACCTTATCTGGGGATTATGCCCATCTGGGAGGCAATGAGTTGCTCTTCCTTCAACCACCCTACCCAGTAGCTGGAAAGCACAGCACATAGATGGGGGTGAGCATGTGAGGGGCCTCCCTGGGCTGCTCCCGGAGTACAGAGACTCCTGGACACCATGGACTCCAACATTCTTCCCAGTCTACTAACAGCATCTGGCACAGTTTGAGAGTCCTAGTATGGTGTGCTGTCTTTGGGAAGAACATGAGATAGTAACCTGTGTCCTGTGATTTGGAAAGCATGGGGAAATTTGGCTTGAAACTTTTCTCATGTTGGTGTGATGGTCTGGAATTCTGCCAGTAGAGCTACCTTGCCCTCATGGCCTGCTCCTTTCAAAGAAATGGGTGCTCCTGGGTCATAGGCTTCCACAAATTGTTCATTACTTTTTCACACAATTATGTCTCATCTCGTCCAAGACAGTTTGAACTCTCCTACTCCTGTAGATCATTGGTACAATGCTCTTCACTTTGTAGGTTCAAATTTTGTTCATTATATAAAAAGCTGTATTGTGTTAGGTGGGTATAGAGGGTTAATTAACATAATCTGAGCGGACACTTATCATACGCTAATACAGGATATGCTGCTAAATGCTAGTACCCAAGTGCTGACTTCCAAGACCAGATGTACTGTGTTCAGCAAGAACTGAATCTTGTCCAAGACTGACCCTTGCATTTTCAACCCTAATGCCAGCTCTGTGGTAGACAGTTATGCTTTTTGTCAAATGAACATAACCCCACATACCTAAGTAAATAAAATATGAAATCTCAAGGCTCCAACTAGGTGAATATTTAGCAAGTGGATGGGTTTTAACTCCAGCCATAGGAAAGACAGGAAGCAAGCACAGCAAAGTACGAGAAATAAGGAATAATCATGCAGGCATCCCCCAGCATGGAAGATATGGTTTCACTTTCTGAGCACAGGAGGGTCTGTAACCCCTCCAGCTACCTTGAGAGGGCTTAGCAAGTATCTTGCATTTTGCTAGGTGTGTCAAGTCTTACAGGTGATGAATTTGTGCAATAGAAAGAACTGGAGCAAAGGAAGGTTTATGAAGTCTCTGTAGTTGAGACCTACAGATTTTTGTGTATTCAAGAATAAGATGTGAGATTTTCAGATAAAGAAATCAAATTCTTTGCAGTTAGGAGAGGTTTCCAAAGTTCCTATGGTCTGAAGGGAGCAGATCAGCATGGACATGATGTGGCTGCAGGACAGGACAGAATCAGGATATGGAGCTGGTAGAAGATCCCAATCTTGAGCAAGACTAGGGCAGTGGGGACAGCAACAAAGCCATGGGTGTGAACACACTTGTATGCTTTGTGACATTTTGGATACTCATGTACATTTCTTTTTTTTTTTTTTTCATTTATCCACTGAACATTGATGAGATACTAATACATACCTTGTTTTCTAGTGAGTTAGCAGGAGATTTGTTTTCTCTTTTACAAAATAACTCTTAATTCTCAACTTCTTTTTCTTTTTGGTTGAGAACATGCACAGAAGCTTCTTACCTGATGAAATGCTTTTTTTTTTTTTTTTTTTAACTCTTCACTGACAAAGGCTTGGAACACACCCAAGTTTGATCATGGCAATGAGACAAGACTTTGGGAAGGACAATGACAATAATGACATAAAGGAAGACTATGACACAGGCAACTGTTTTATAACTTGCCTGAAGATGCTGTTTGTGGTGTTTGTTTATTCAGAAAGGAACGAGGGAGTAGAGATTCTGTTTGTCCAGCTCACGAACTGAGAGCAAATCCTCAGAATTTTTTGTTGTTGTTTTTGGTTTTGTTTTTATTTTCTCTTTTGAAATGATTTCTGACTGATAGAGAAGGTGTAAAAACAATGCAAAGAATTCCATAGATGAGCCAGATTCCCCAAATTAACACTTCACTGAGTTTGCTTTATTGATCTCCCTTCCTGCATCTCATCTCTGTAGCTCTATGTCTCTCTCTCCATCTCCATCTCCCTTTATCCCTCTATCTATACACATACACAGGTCCATGACAACAGCTCATTTTACTGAGGTTGTTTATTGACTGGGGGAGGTAGTATGATGTGGGGTGGTGGACTTTGAGGGAAAGACTGGTGGAAGTTATGAGAGGGAAGAAATTCACTTGAAATTTACTGCTTTGCCTCATTAATTACAAGTATGTGTCCCTATTGAGAGAAATTACCTGATTTATAGTTTGTCACAGAATTTAAGATTTTTCATTTAAAGCCTGTTTGTTTTCAATGGAATGGGAATACTGTGGCAGTTTTGAGACTGACAGGTGTTGGTTGTTTTGTAGAGATCCAAAAGGGAGAAAGGTAGGGATTTTTGCTTTGGGTTTTACTTTAATAAACTCAGTCTTGTGGGTTTTGCACCTTTTGGGCTTTTATGAGAATGGAGTTTACAGATGCTCCTCTGAGAGGGAGGCTGTGCATGGAGAAGGTGAGGAATGGAGATATTTACAATGCAGTGTCACTTCTTGTATGATAGGTCAGTCTTGGTTATATAACCATAAAAATAAAAACAAAGTGGAGACATGAGAGTTTTCTGAATACATTTTTGTACTGAGTGTGAAATATAATTACTTTTAGCCTGACACTTTAAGCCTCAACAAAGATTACATGTGAAACATGATTATTATGATTTTAAACATGAAAAAATCATCTTTCTAAGTGTATTTACTCTTTTGTGTGCTTTGGACATCCTCCCAGTTAATGTCAGCATGATGAATCACTCATTTAACATTGTTTCTCAAAGTCTTTCTTAATTAAATGCAACTGGACCTTTCTTTTCTAGAAAAAGAAATTAAGAGTCATTTGAATCCATATAGAGAAAGAATCATTTTTGATTTTTTAAGATGCAAAACATGAAACAATGAGAATCAATTCAAGAGCCACTTATAGATGAACTTGTTTTATGGGATGGGAGAATAGGGGAAAGCAGAAGGAAAGTGATGAGGCACAAGTGGTACAGAGAAGGAATGAGGTCCAGAGGAGGGACACGAGTTGGCTGGCAGAAGCTGAAAGTTTCTTCTTTGTTAGACTTATCCCATATTGGACAATCATTGCCTTTAGCTCTCAGAGGGCCACATCCCCATGTTATACCAGACCAGCATGATTACCTGATAACTGCAGTACATAGCAAATGTGGAAATATTAATAACATTGCTTAAAAGTGGCAAAAGAAATTCTGTTGGTGATAGGGGTGGGAAAATTCATACCAATCATCTCACTGAAATAACCACAAGGCAATTAAATGGCATTTAAAAAATTTCTCAAAAGCACTGAAGAACTAATGAGAAATGAGAAATTAGTGGGTTAAGATTAAGGACAAGATGAAAATCCAGAGCAGATGTTGGCACTGGGACTGCTTTTGACCAAGAGACGATTGAAAATCTGAAATATGGTTAAGAGAGTGAGCAGCACCATTGCATTCCTGTGAGATGAGGGGATATGAGGTTGGAACCCCAAGCCCACCAAAGCTGTGCTTTGGCCTCAGTCTCAGAAGAACTTTTCATTCTAGAGGTAAGGGTGAAACAGAAGTAAAACAGCCCTCTCATGAACTTTGACCCAGTTCTGGGTCTTCTGGGTGACCAAGAAATCTTATGTCCTGAAGTTGGGATTAAGGATAATGAATTGATAGTGTCTCAAATCTTGACAGAAGCAATAAAAATTAAATCTGAAAAGTAACATCAATTTAGGCTTCAAAATATTTCTGCCAATAATACAATGTCAAGCACATAATTAAGAAGCTCCAACAAGACAAAAATCTAGGTACATGAAGATAGACACTCACCTAAAAAAGAAACCAGTGAAAGCAAGAAATAACACACATATCCAGAAGAATATCAGATATGAGAATTATCAGTGAGAGACTGCAACTATGCTTACTATTTTTAAGAAGAGAAAAGATAAGTTTAAAAAATTTGTCAGATTATTGGAAACCATAAAAAGTGCCAAGCAGATTTAAATAAAAACAAACTCTAGAACTTAAACATCTAATAACTTCATTAAAACTCAGTGTATAGACTAATGACAAATTAGATACAGTTGAAGAGAAAATTAGTAAACTGTAAGATTAGTTAGAGGAATATATATGGAAAATGAAGCACATAAATCAAAAGGTAATAAGAAAATAAAAAGAAAAAAATACATAGTGAGAAGGTCCAACACATGTCCATTTGGAGATTTGGAAGGAGCAGTGTCATGAGCATTGAGAATAAAATAATTGCTAAAAGTTATAATATTTATCAATAATAATTGAAAAAAGTTACTGAAAATTTTTCTAAAAAATTGTTGACAAATATTCCTATCCAATAATCTATATATAAATTTATATTTATATTTATATATAAATATAAGTATATATTTATATGTAAATCTATATATAAGTTTTAAACTTATATATAGATTTACATATAAATATATATATCATATATATGTAGGAAATATATGTAAGAGATATATTTTTATATATATTTACAAGAAATCCTAGTCAGGATAAATATAAAGGATATATCACGGTGTCATTGTAGACAAATCCTTAAAACTGCCAGAGAGAGAAAGGTTACTTTTAAAGGCACGACAGATACACTGGTAATTTAGTTACTAAAAACAAAAATGGAAGTCAGAAGATAGTGGTATATCTTCAATAACTGAAAATGTGAAAACAGAGAACAAACTGCTTACATAGACTGTCAGTAAAAATACCTTTCAAGTATAAAGGTGAAAAACGATATTTTCAGACCAAAGATACAGATATAGTGAAAATAAGGGCCATATGTATCCCAATGTTCATAGCAGCAATAGCCACAATCACCAAACTGTGGAAAGAGCCAAGATGCCCTTCACTAGATGAATGATTAAAGAAAATACAGTCCATATGTACAATGCAATATTACTCGGCCATCAGAAAGGATGAATACCCAACTTTTGTATCAACATGGATGGGACTAGAGGAGATTATGCTGAATGAAATAAGTCAAGCAGAGAAAATAAATTATCATATGGTTTTACTTACTTGTGGAGCATAAAGAATAACATGGAGGGCATTAGAAGAAGGAAAGGAAAAGTGAATTGGGGGAAATCAGAGGGGGAGATGAAGCATGAGAGACTGTGGGCTCTGAGAAACAAAGTGAAGATTTTGGAAGGGAAGAGGGTGGGAGGTTGGATAAGCCTAGTGGTGGGTATTAAGGAGGGCATGTATTTCATGGAGCACTGGTTGTGGTGTATAAACAATGAATCTTGGAATACTGAAAAAAATAAAGATGTTAAAAATTTTTTTAAAAATCAGGAAGTAAAAAAACCAAAACCAAAAACAGTTGTTAGCAGCAGACTGTCAGTGAAGGAAACATTAAAGAGAGCTCTTTAGGCAGACAGAAGTAATCCTCAATGGAAGGTTAGAGATATAGAAGAAATCAACAGCAAAGGAAGGTATAAATATATGAGTAAATCCAAATGACATGCATTTTTATAAAACAATAATAATATTTGGGAGATATATATGTGTGTGTGTTATTATCCATCTATCTTTCTCTCTATCTTTCTATCCATCTATCCATCTCTACATAGGACAAAAAATGTTTAAGTTTAGAAGAGAATAAAAGGATTATAAGTGTTCTAAGGTCCTTATATTGCTGAAGAGAAAGTAAATAGTTGCCCAATTACCATGACACTTTGGCAAGTCCAGAATTCATGTTGTAATTTCCAAGGTAAACATTAAAAGCATAATAAAAAGTATAGAACTTTTAAATAAAGAGAAAGAGATAACAGAATGATAAGAAATAGCCCAAAGGAAGGCAAGAAAAGAGAGAGAAAAAAAAGCATGGAATGAGTGGGACAAATAAAAAGCATATTGCAAGACAATAGATTCAAACTTAAATATATTGTAATTATATTAAATATAAGTAGGCTAAATACTTCAGTTAAAAGACAAAGATTTTTCAGGATTGATTACAGATTGAAGCCAAATTATGTTATGTTGCCAAGGCACAAATTAAAATATGACAATAAAAATAGTTTGAAAATAAAGGAGTGAAAAAAATTGTACTCTGCAAATAGTAATCAAGGGAAAGCTGGTAAATCTGTGCTAACATCAGACAAACTTGACCTTAAAGCAACTTAAAAAAAAAAAAAAGAAAAAACTATTGGAGATGAAGAGTCACTTCTTACTGATTAGGGATTCAACCCATACGGATGATAGAATAACTTGAAGTTTATATGTATCTAATTATATGGCCTCAAAATATTTGAAGGAAAAAGTGACCAGAAGATGGAGCTACAGGTAAATCCACAACCATGCTGGGATTTTGTAATAGATCTCTCTCAGTATACATAAACAATGAATCTTGGAACAAGTCAAAAACTAATGATGTAATGTATGGTGACTAACATAACATGACATAACATAACATAACATAAAACAAAACAAAAAAAAAACTAAAAAAAAAAAAAAGAATCGATAGATCAGGTAGGCACAATCTGTAAGGCTGTGAAAATTTTCAAAAACATGATTAAAAACCTGACGCACCAGGAGACAATATGATAATATACCTAGTTTTCAAGTATATATTGAATTACAAAAACTCAGCCTATAGGAGGCCACAAAGCAGGTATCAACACTTTCAAAGGGTTAGAATTACAGAGGATATAATGGGACCACAGTTCAAAAGCAAAAAGGTCACAGGTAGATCATCATGTTTAAAAATTAAGAAAAGATATCAAATAACCCACAGTTCACAAATAAATCTCAAAAAAAACCACATTTTTAAAAAATGTTTTTAAAAAAACATGTGGGATTTTTAGTGAGTGAGAGCAGTGATTAAACAGAAATCTTCACCTGAGAATGCTATACTAGGAAAAGATAGAGCTTGAAAAAGACTCCGTGAAGTAAGCGTCTTAAGAAATTAGAAAGAGAAAAGCCCAACACATGCAATGAAAGTAGAAGAAAAGAAACAATAAGGATATGAGAAGAAAATACTGAAATAAAAACACCATTGAACACTACATCAAAAACTAACGATGTACTATATATTGGCTAACTGAACATAAGAATAAAAAAGAAAAAAAAAGAAAAAAAAATTCCAAGCAGAATAGACCAACCAAAAGTTACGTTTTTTGAAAAGATGAGTAAAATTGATAAACCATGGGAAAGGTGGATTAATATGACATTGAAAGAAGGCAGAGAAGCCACTACTGGAGATGAGAAAGGGGGCATGGAGGCAGGGGTTTCAAGAGCTGAGTTAGGAGGTGATGCAGGGGAAGGGGTTAAGGGAGGGAGGACAGGGAGGACAACCTGGGCCAGCAGCAGGGGCTGAGAGTAGGACTGCTGGCTGCCTGGAATATCTGGAGAGAGGCTGGCTTTCGGGAAGGGGAGGATGTGAGGCAGGTGTAGCCAGGATGGTCCAGATTGGGATGGAAAACTGGGCTTTATGTTGAGAATTGCAGGAAGCCACTGGAGAATTTTAAGGCAGGGGTGAAGTTAGGCCACAGATTTGCCCTGTAGGGTGATGGTTGGCTACTCTCTGAGGCAGTATTAGGGGTTGGGGTGGAGTGAGAGGGGGCAGTGAGGAGGCACATGCAGTCATTTATGTGGGGAAGATGAAGGCCTGGACAAATGGGGCAGGAGGGGTAGGGTCAGACGCATCTGGGGGATGAAAACTTAGGGCAGAGGAAACATAGGATATTTAAGGAAACAGAGACTATTTATGGGGTGAAAGGCCAATGATGAATCTGCAAGTGGGGTGGTGCAGAAGAGAAACAGCTGCCCAAGAAAGAGGGCATTTCATGTGCATCCTACTGTCCCCCAGGACATCTCCGGTGATGGTAGGAGGCTTTAGAGAAGAGTCTAGTTCCAGTGGATCTTGTGTAAGAGGAGCCCGGTGCCCACAGCTGCTGAGAGCATGGCTGGGAGCTTGCTGAACCATGACAGGAAGGAGAGAACACAGCCCCCAAAGGTAATATGAGCTCACAGAGCTTTTAAAAGATGGAGGATGAGGTTTTCCTTTCCTTCTTTCACTCTTTGCAGCCTCCACCTGAAAAACTAAAATCAGTGACTCACATCATATGATGAAGATTTTCCAGCTATCAATCCAGGTTTTCCTTTTCCTCCCTCTTCTTCCATATTGGCGGAGAAGTGATTTTGAAACTGGACTCACAATTATTCTTTGTTTGTGATTTGTTTGCCTGCTTACTTTATTTACCACATGAGAAGATAGGGAGAGAAATGTTTTTAAAAATTACAAAAGGTAAAGGGATAAATTTAAAGGATCACCATAGCTGTTTCTGCCAAGAGAGTCTATGAAATGTGTTAAGTCAGAAATGGCCAGTATACATGTCAGACTGGTATTTCTAAATCCCATTTTCCCCCCATAACATATTGTAATTGAAAGATACCCAAACAGATGTTTTCTGTTATATTCATTCAGTTCCAAAGTTTTGTTCATGTTACTCACAGACAAATAACCCCTGAGGAGCTGCAATGGCCAATAATCTTCATTTTTGTTATTGCATGTGAAAATATTTCAGGCTGCATATGTTAGATTAATTTTGTTTCTGAACAGCATTATTATTAAAAGAGGATCTTATCACCTTTCTGTGCACATTTTAACAATTAATTCTTTCACCTTATCTTGTGGTAAAAATTATATTCATTCCTTTTTGGTCATCACACCATTTATTCATTTGCTGTGGTATCAAGATTCCCCCTTCCTCAACCAAATTATATCCCATGGAGTTGACCCGTGAGGTTCCTCACAAGAGATGCTCAATTTGGCCAAGTGTATGTTCAGGCACACCTATTAACACAAGTCTCATGTTTTCTTATTGGACCGATGTTCCAAAAAATGAAATATTTAGAGTAGGAATAGTGGAAACAGTGTTAGGAAAACCACTGTCTAGTTAGACTCTATCAATATTGCTTTAAATCTTGAATTGCTATGTCTCAAAGTCAGGCTAAGATCAGAGCTTATCGTGAATAATGGCTTGGCAAATAAGAATAACTCCGTGCACTGACTCCAAGGATGGGAAGGAGATAGCACTGACCACGAGAGAGGCACTGAGCAGCTCCTTTGCAGTATTTGCTTCCTGGGGTCTGGACCCCATAGTGCTATCCAATAATGTGTTTTGTCAATGTCATGGGTCTTTCTGCTCATCAGTAAATCACTACAGGAGAGAGATGGGGAGATGGCTGTCAATGTGCCTTCTAGGGCTAACGTTGGTGATGTTCATTGTAGAACTCAGTGGTCTGTTTAAGAAGTGGGAGTTCCTTGCTCCAAAACACAGATATTCCCTGCATTTCTATACCATGGGGGGCAAGGGGCAAGGCCTGATTTGCTGACCAAGTGGGCAAAGCTCACATAACCACAAACCACATAACCAGACTATGCATGAATCTGGGAAAGAGAGGCCAGGCACGGAGACTTTGGGGAGGTGTGGCACTGGCAGGGCAGGGGATTGAAATCTAGGCTTCATTATTTGCCCCTATATGTCCATTCCGTGAGCAAATGATTATGGAGTCCCTTCAGTGTGGGGGCTTTGTAGTAGGCACTAGGTAGACTATGGTGGACAATATAGATACAATCTTGGACCATTTAAAGCCTCAAGTCTATTGGGACAGACAGATGTTGGGTACCTAGACAGACAATCTATGACATTGAACATTGTCACAAATTCCATGAAGGACAAGCACAAGATCCTATGGGACAGAACAGGAAGTGGGCCATTGGTAATGGCAGGGGCAGGGATTAGAGGTCAGCAGAGGTCTCTCTAGACAGATGCATTTGCCAATTTTACAGGAGTAGAAAGGAGGGCACCAGCCCAGCAGGGAGGATATCATGTGTGAGGCTGAGGGTGGGGAAAGGCTATGACAGGAGGCAAAAACCAAAAGAAGTTTAGGTGGTAAGTGAGGAAGAAGGCTCAGGAATGATGAGGCTGGTGGTGGTGGCTGGAGGCCCAGGAAAAAGCTGTTCATTTTCTTCTTCTTTTCCCACTCCTGCTCCTCCTCCTCCTCCTTTTCTTCATGCCCATCATGGAGCCAAACATGGGGCTTGAACTCATGACCCTGAGATCTAGACCTGAGCTGAGATCAAGAGTCAGATGCTTAACCAACTGAGCCATGCAGGGGTCCCAAAATTCTTCTTTTAAGTCACAGACAATGGAAGCAGAAGGTGGTTTTAAGCAGGAGAGTGACATAATTCCACTTACATTAAAAATATATAATTCTGTCTAATATATATATATATATATACATATATATATATATATATACATATATATATATATATATAAAATTCTGGCAGGTTGAAGAGAGGCTGGGGGCTGGTAAGACATAGTGGGATGTGGGCAACACATGAAGCAGGACAGAGCTGGGGTGAGGCTGCCCTTCAGGTGTCAAAGACCACTGTCCACAGTGCCCTTGGCTTCCCCTCTCCACTGTCTCCCTCCCTCCATAATGCCATTCTGC
This sequence comes from Mustela nigripes, assembly GCF_022355385.1. Lineage (NCBI taxonomy): Eukaryota > Metazoa > Chordata > Mammalia > Carnivora > Mustelidae > Mustela > Mustela nigripes. The sequence continues at coordinate 141,828,431 of NC_081561.1, read as the reverse complement.
TCCTGAAGCCACTCTCCTGAGAAGTGTGGGGCACCTCATGTAGTACAATGAAGACTGTGGGCAAATGACTTTTCCAAGGACTGTTTTTCTTCACCCCAATGATGGGTGAAGGAATGAACTCATTGAGCAAATGTAAACAGAATATGTAAATTGGAGCTTTCTCATGCCTCCAAAAATCAAATTGTGTTGGTGTACTCCTTTGTGCTCCCACCTTCATGTGAGGTGAATCCTGAGCATAGCAGGGGCTGCCGGCCAAGGATGGTCCCCCAGGCAGACAGGGACATGGGGGTCATCAGGCACTTCAGGGAGCATGCATTTGAAAGCAGAAAAGACTCTGATCTCAGAGATTTGCATCTGGTGCTCTCACATGCACCCCTGAGAGTCTCCAGAAATAAGTGATGGAGATTTGGACATCAAAGCCTTTTGGTGGGTAGAAAGAAAGAGTACCTTTCCTGTCAACAACATTCAACACTCCCAAAGGCAAGGCGTAGAACACCACAGGGTCAGGTTTCCCGGATTGGAGGAAATGATGTGTGTCTCAGAAGGGCCACATGCCAGCCATCCTGGGAGTCCATTTACCCTGCTTGTTTGAAAAGAAATGGGAGAACCATTTGATGAAAACCCAATTTTCCTTTAAAAAAGGAAACTGATCCAATATCCTTGACATGGGGAGGAAAGATAAATTGCTCAAGCCTGGGACTAGAGTGAGCTCTTTGTGAAGTGGAAATGGATCAGATCTTAGTGGTGTAAGGGAGCGGGAAGCACCTAGATATTCTTTGGCACCATTTAAAAATTATGTCAACATGAATGTCCCCAGTTAGCAATACAGCACTCAAGTTAAAATAATCTGTCATGTGCCTAGTCAGTGTACATGAGGGATCATCAAGGTGAAGAGTCTTTTTTCAGATTTGTGTCCCAGAGCTGAAGCAAGTTATCCAAGCTTTGAAGATCTAGAGGAGAGAATCTGAAAATACTGAGAAACAGCTTAAGGGGAATCTCTTAATATCTTTGTGGAAGTGTGTATGGGAAATCCTTCCTTTCAGTCTTCCCTTGGGTAAAAATGTGGTTTTGAGGATGCTGAGAGCAGAAGGAGGCCTGCTTTGTCAGCTACCTGAAAGAGCTTCCTACCCAAAATTCTCTTGATGTTTAGGCTATGTTGCAGTGGGGGTGACTTTATTTGTTGAGGATTGGAGCTCATTGTTAGGGAGCCCATTTCTTCATTGGTTGACAACTCCTGCATTTTTTTCTGAACTGCTTCCCCTCTGAGCACCATGAGCCTTTTATGCAGTCTCCTCCCTCCCATGTAAGGCCCCGGGCTAGCACCACAACTGTGATCCTGGTGGAACACCAGCAACAAAGCCATGATCCTGGTGGAACCCCTCCAATGTTGTCCCTTTTCCCTACTGCAGCAGAAACCAGCATTGCATCCCTCCCCTGCACTCCATGGAGTGCTCACTCCACGTGAAATCCCACTGGCTTGGCAGACCTCTAAGCCAAACTGCTGGGCACTGGTGCCAACAAGCATCTCATTGAGCTCAGCAAAGAACAAAACTTTACTTGTTTTACAAACTGTCCTTATTTTAAAATTTTCCCTAAAAAAGCAACCAGACAGAATTCATTCTTTTCAAAGCAGGCTCCTGTTCTAGGATAGCCATGCCAAATGGTCTCTGAGCAGACACAAAAACAGTGGGATGCAAAGCTGAGACCATTGCATAGACCCCTTACTCCACTTCGGGTGAGTTGATGGCCTTGGCAGTGGGCCTTGGCAGTGGGCCTTGGCTCAGTCTTACCCAACAGAATCAAGGTGACGATGAAACTTTTCATCTTTATCTGTTTCTCAGCCACATCCTAGCTCCGGAGTCCTGTGATTACTTGTCAGTGTTCCATGGAAGTTGTATACACTCTGGACCAACACCAAAATAAAGGAGACATCCATATTTAAACAGGAAATATTTGCCCATTCTCTTTTTCCATATTCTAAATCATACTCTTCTTTTGAGCTTCTGTAAACACTGCACCTCCTTCCATGAATTCTGTTTAGCTCCTCTCCTCTATCTTCTTCAAGTCAGGAACTTTTTTATTTATTTATTTTTTAATTTTTATTTTCAGCATAACAGTATTCCTTGTTTTAGCACCACACACAGTGCTCCATAGCAATCCATGCCCTCTCTAATACCCACCACCTGGCTCCCCCAAACTCCAACCCCCCACCCTTTCAAACCCCTCAGGTTGTTTTTCAGAGTTCATAGTCTCTCATGGTTCACCTCCCCTTCCAATTTCCCCCAACTCCCTTCTCCTCTCCATCTCCCCTTGTCCTCCAGGCTATTTGTTATGCTCCACAAATAAGTGAAACCATATAATAATTGACTCTCTCTGCTTGACTTATTTCACTCAGCATCATTTCTTCCAGTCCCATCCATGTTGCTACAAAAGTTGGGTATTCATCCTTTCTGATGGAGGCATAATACTCCATAGTGTATATGGACCACATCTTCCTTATCCAGTTGTCCGTTGAAGGGCATCTTGGTTCTTTCCACAGTTTGGCGACCCTGGCCATTGCTGCTATAAACATTGGGGTACAGATGACCCTTTTTTCCACTACATCTGTATCTTTGGGGTAAATACCCAGGAGTGCAATTGCAGGGTCATAGGGAAGTTCTATTTTTAACTTCTTGAGGAATCTCCACACTGTTCTCCAAAGTGGCTGCACCAACTTGCATTCTCACCAACAGTGTAAGAGGGGTCCCCTTTCTCCACATCCTCTCCAACACATGTTGTTTCCTGTCTTGCTAATTTGGGCCATTCTAACTAGTGTAAGGTGGTATCTCAATGTTTTTGTTTTTTTTTTTTTTAAAGATTTATTTATTTATTTGACAGAGAGGGAGAGAGAGACACAGTGAGAGAGGAAACACAAGCCAGGGGAGTGGGAGAGGAAGAAGCAGGCTTCACCACTTAGCAGGAAGCCTGATATGGGGCTCGATCCCAGGACCCCTGGGATCATGACCTGAACCGAAGGCAGACGCTTAACAACTGAGCCACCCAGGCACCCCTCTCAATGTGGTTTTAATTTGAATCTCCCTGATGGCTAGTGATGTTGAACAATTTTTCATGTGTCTGATAGCCATTTGTATGTCTTTATTGGAGAAG
>NC_081561.1:141822590-141824884 GCF_022355385.1 Mustela nigripes | reverse complement strand
CAATAAATGGTGCTGGGAAAACTGGACAGCTATATGTAGAAGAATGAAACTTGACCATTCTCTTACACTGTACACAAAGATAAACTCAAAATGGATAAAAGACCTCAACGTGAGACAGGAATCCATCAGAATCCTAGAGGAGAACATAGGCAGTAATCTCTTCGATAGCAGCCACAGCATCTTCTTAAATTAAAAAAAAAAAAATTAAGTTTTTTAAGTTTAAGTTGGCTCCATGTCAATTGTAGAGCCCCATGTGGGGCTTGAACTCACAACCCTGTGATCAAGACCTGAGCTGAGGTCAACAGTTAGATGCTTAATTGAATGAGCCACTCAGGCACTCCAAGCCTGGGACTTTTTCATTTGGGAACTGTTCTCCATTGCCAACTGTGCTAGATTGTTCTAGGCCAACTTGGTGAACCTGGGAGCTATGGTTCCTCAAATCCATTTCCTGGGTTAGAGTTGCCCAAAGGAGATTTGCACGAGATGTGGAAGGCAGGTTTGAAGTGGTGGCCATCATTCTCAGAAATTCACTGTGGTCACTTTTGCCTCTTCTATGTGAAGAACCACCATCATCCCTTAGGGCTTCAGGGCAGGACCATGGCATGCAAAGTAATAATTGAGCCCTTTTTCTTTTTCCCTTCCAGCCAGCTGAGCAGATTTCAGAGGTGGCCCTTCTTCATGTGAGAGGCCAAAGAAGGGAGACTCTGGGGAAACTGATCCGATAGTACTCAAGGCTCTTGTTTCACAGATGGGTAGTCAGAAGTGTCGACTATCTATGAGGAACACAAAGTAGGCTCTTGGAATTTCTACTTATCCTCAGTTCATGGAATATCCAAGTCTTTTTAAGAGGCGAGACCAGACCTGGAAGTTTGATAGCCCAGTGAATAAGGTGTATGAGGTATTCATTCCCTGTCTCCCTCTTCTTTCCTTTCTGTCATAAACATGTTTTGAATCCCTTCAATCTTCAAAGTTACATGCCAGGTACTGAAAAATAGAGAGAGCAACCTGATGGTAATGTCAAAAGTCCTGTGAAAGAGTTGTTTTCAAAGTACTGTAGGGACACAGAAGAGCAATGTAGGGATGAAAACCTTCCCTAGCAGGAGCCATGCAGAGTGGCCAGCAACCAGCTCTGCCACCATGACCTACTCTGGAAAAGTAAGATTGTAGCATGCTCCATGGTACAACTTCTTGGGAAAACCCTTCTCTGACCCTCCCACCAATCTGCCCTTGACTGTTTCATCCAATCTTTATTTGGGTGCTTTTGAAAGACCACACCCAAATCAGCTGATTTCTAACACTCAACACAGGTCCAATGCCATAAAATTCTTCTGTCACTTCACTTCTCGAGATGTTGTTGAGACCCTGTTCTTGCACCCACCCCCCTTGCCTGGCAAGATAGGTGTGAACCCAGTTAGCTTGTTTGGCACAGGTTTTCCGTGTTACCTTTGTGAGGACTATCACATTTTCTTCTTTACAACAGCTGTATTTTTTTATTTTTAAAATATCTAAAACTTCTGTCTATTCGGTTTTAATATTTTGCTGGGTTTTTTTTTTTCATGTTTGTGATTCTATATTTTATTCCTTTGAATATTTACTATGAGATTTATCTACATGTGGTGATTTTAGTATCTGATGTCCTTGGGTGGGAGGCTGAATATGTTGGTCTTGTTTCTATTAACTCACATGAATGATTTTTTCCTTTGTGAATTTGGTCTTTGGTTGTGAGTTTGAATTTGTTTGAGTTTCATGTTGGGGAATCCTGAGAGCCGAAACGGGATATTCCTCCAGAGATTTGCATTTGCTTCTGGTAGGATCCAGAGCAGTGTTTTGTCTTCAGGTGGCCAGACTGGCAGGGATCCTGGGTTCATCATTTCCAAGTACCAAGTACTAAACTTGGGTTTTTACTACAGAGTTGTTTTCACGTGCTCTCATGTCAGCCCTGCCTGATACCTTTATCTGAAGCTCATGGCTCTCCACTCTGTTTTCAGCTCAGACTTAAAAAAAAAAAAAATTCTGTCCTTGGAGATTTCCCTTGCTTTCTGGAGCCCAGGCATATTAAAAAAGATAGGGTACTTAAGTGGTTAGGAGAAGAATAAATGAAACGAGATGGGATTGGGAGGGAGACAAACCATAAGTGACTCTTAATCTCACAAAACAAACTGAGGGTTGCTGGGGGGAGGAGGTTTGGGAGAAGGCGGTGGGGTTATGGACATTGGGGAGGGTATGTGCTTTGGTGAGTGCTGTGAAGTGTGTAAACCTGGTGATTCACAGACCTGTATCCCCAGGGGTACAGG